>NW_005353927.1:914489-946967 GCF_000412655.1 Myotis brandtii
AGATGAGGAAGTCATGGAGGAGGCCGAGGGCCCGGGAGAAGCGGATGGAGATGGAGCCTGAGCGTCCCCGAGAGAACCTGGGGGACTGAGAGGCCCTAATAGACGGGAAGAAATGGAGGCACGAAAAGCTGGGAGAGACCGAGAGGCGGGGAGGTGGAGGGAGGAAGGAAGCTGAAAACGAGAGAGACCGAGGGCAGGAGCTGAGGGGCCCCGCCGAGGGGCTCACGGAAGCTCGGAGGGAAATGGCATCGCACCGGGAACCGGGAGGTGGCGGGAAAGGCCGAGGTGGAAACCAGCGAACGGAAATAGCCCGGAGAGGAGGACAGTTGAAATGGAGGGACGAGGGACTGAGTCGTGGAGAGAGGCCAATAGGTGCAGGAAGACGGGGACGGTGAGATGGGGGCACCTGACATGAGCGGGATTGAGGGAGAGGAAGCAAGAGATGAGGATGGAGCGAGACGGTGGAAAACGGGAGACGGAGGCAGCACGCGGAGGATCCTGGGTTCGGGGAAACGAGAGATGCAGAGACGGTGCCGCTGGGGAGATGGAGAGCAAATAGAACTGAGAAGGCAGCCTGCATTTTACAAAAAGTCAAGAAATAAAGCCTGGCCCTGACCGGTGTGGCTCAGTGGGTAGAGCGTCGGCCTGCGGACTGAAGTCCCGGGTTCGATTCGGGTCAAGGGCATGTACCTTGGTTGCGGGCACATCCCCAGTAGGGGGCGTGCAGGAGGCGGCTGATCGATGTTTCTCTCTCATCGATGTTTCTAACTATCCCTCTCCCTTCCTCTCTGTAAAAAAATCAAGAAAATATGTATTTAAAAATATATATAAAGAAATAAAACCAGTGGAGAATCACGTTGAAAAAGAGGCCTGAAGGGAGCCAGAATCCCTGGATTTGGGTTTCTCATCCGCCACTTACTGCTCATTCTCTCTGCGGTTCAGTGAAATAGTGATCATTGCAACTGGGATCGAGTTTTCTGTGCTCTGTTCCATGGTGGCCCCTGCGAGGCTGGAGGCAGAGGAGGTGAAAGCATCGCTAAATACCATTATGAAGGCGCGTTGTGGTCTTTGGAGCGTGATTTTTTCCCAGGTTAATGCCCTCGGTTGTTCTCCCTGTTTTCTGTACGTTAGTCATTTTTTGGGGAAAAAGCACTGGACTTGAATGCTGGTTACGATTTAGCTTCTCTGGCCCGGGCTCGGGGCTATAACACGTTGCTGTGGCTTGAGAAGGGTACTGTGCCCGTTTTGCAGACGCAGAAAACACCCGTGAGAAGTTGATTTGCCGAGGATCACACACCTTGTACACGGTGAAGCTGAGATTCAAACCCGGATCCGCCTGACTCCAAAGCCTTTGTTGTCAACGGCTCCGAACCCTTTTATGGTCATAAACCCCTTTGAGAATGAGTGACGGCTTTCCCTCCAGTAAGTCGCACACACAAGGGTATGTTCTTTATTAGTTAGGGCTTTTGTGCCAAGTCCGAAACCCAACTGTAAGCAAAAAGTTTCTTTTTTTAAAACACCTTTATTGTAAGTATTACATGTGCCCCCCTTCCTCACCCCGCCCCCCTTGACCTGTTCTAGCCCAGCCCCACCGCCTTGAAGACTTCCTCGCGTCGCTCCAAAGTGAGGGTTGGAGGAAACAGCCTCAAGCACTAAATGATGGTGCCAGGCTTCTCCCCAGCTCCTTTCACTTCTCTCCTGTGGTAGCTGCATTGTATGCCTGTGGGTGCCTCATTGCGCCCCCATGCAGGCTCTTCTAGGATAAATATCTAGGAAAGACGTATGTTCAAGAGCGATTACAAACTTCCCTGTTTATATCATCCTTGCCAAGCCACAGTAGATAAAATGGCCAGCTTTTCACCCTGGCCAGTGTGGCTATATAGCTAAAGCGTCAGCCTGCACATGGAAGTGTCCTGAGTCTGATTCCTGGTCAAGGGCACGCACCTGGGTTGCAGGTTCGATCCTGGCCCCAGTTGGAGCACGAGCAGGAAGCAACCGATCGATATGTTTTTCTCACATCAATGTTTCTCCCCCTCCCTCCCTCCCTTCCACTCTAAAAAATCAGTGGAAAAAATATCCTCCAGTGAGGATTAACAAAACAAAACAAAAAAAGAGATCTTTTCTTTCCTAGTAACGGAGCATAAATTCCAGAGAAAGGCTCTGATTGGCCCTCCTGGGGTCATGTATCCACCTCTCAAACCTATCACTGGTTAAAGGGGTGGAGGGTATCGTGATTGGCCAGGCCTTTGTCAGTTGCCCAACCCATATGAGTTCTCTGACTTAAAGGCCATGGGAACCATGTGGAACCCAGGAAGGGCAGCTCTCCAAAGGCAGGTGTGTACTGTTAATCAGAAAAAGAAGGAAGGGATGTGCCAGGCAAGCAAAAACTATATATATAAAAGCCTAAGCGTCGGTTACAATCAAACGAGTGGAACCACCAGTCGCTATGATGTGCACTGACCACCAGGGGGCAGACGCTCAACGCAGGAGCTGCTGCCTGGTGGTCAGTGCGCTCCCACAGGGGGAGCGTCACTCGGCCAGAAGCCGGGCTCAAGGCTGGCGAGCACAGCTGCAGTGGCAGGAGCCTCTCCCGACGGCTGCAGTGCTACCAGCGGCTGTGCCAGGTGATGAGCGCAAGCAGTGTGGCGCCCGGCCCCAGCTCAGGCTCCTCCCTGGCTGCCTGCCTGGCACACTGCTACCTCCCCCGACACGAGACATCCCAGATTGTCAGAGGGTGCAGGCCAGGCTGAGGACACCCCCCTCCCTCCCTGCACCAGGCCTCTCATACAGATATAAAACAACAGTTGCAAAATTGTGCACTTAATTCAAAGGGCTCCCGGGTGTCAAGCTCAGTAGACCAAAGGTTAGGGACCCTTGCCTTCGTCTTCATTGTACCACACCTCTCACGGCTTTATCCCAACCCCTGGATGGTGTTAAACCACTGGATTGTCAGAGTTTGGTGACACGACTTTGTCTCTTGCATGTGACCATGTGGGGCTCAGGGTGGTCTTACTCATTACCGTCCCTTTTGCTAAGCCAGTGCTTGCATCCAGCAGGCCTTCAGTAAACGTTTCTAAAAATGAACATCTTCTGTTCTCTTCCCCCAAACTTTCAGGGCCTAAAACCCAGGATGAACTTGTGTCCATCCCAGAGATCGCTGCAGAGTCCTGAGGTGCCCTGTGCGTCACCAGCTTGACCCCCTTCGGCCACTCACTCTGCCATCGCCTGCAGTGGGCCTGGACCGTCCCCGAGGAGGAAAATTAGCTCTTTGAAGAGAAAGTGGTTCCTTACTGCAGGCACTGGCTTCTGCAGGAGTCGGGGATGGAGGAGGATGTCTGGTCCAGGTGATCAGAACTGAGCCAGTTTTGTGACGGCTTTGTGGTTAGGTCCAGCATGCCTCCTCCCAGAACAAGGGAGGACAGGGACCACCGGGACCGGCACCGGGCTCCCCGTGAGGAGGAGGCTCCAGAGAAATGGGACTGGAACTGTCCAGAGACCCGGCATCTGTTCGAGGATGCCTTCTTCCGCGACGAGGACTACATCCGCCAGGGCTCCGAGGAGTGCCAGAAGTTCTGGACCTTCTTTGAACGCTTACAGAGGTTCCAGCATCTCAAGGCCACCAGGAAGGAGGACAGGGACCCCGGGCATCCCAAGCACAGCATCCCAGCGCTGGCCGACCTACCTGGTGCTTACGACCCGCGCTACCGCATCAACCTCTCGGTCCTTGGCCCTGACATGCGGGGCTCTCGGAGGCTGGGCAGGCACCTGCCCCTGGAGAGGGTGTCCGAGTTCCGCCAAGCCCTGTTGCACTACCTGGACTTTGTCCAGAAGCAGGCGTTTGGGAGGCTGGCCAAACTGCAGCGGGAGCGGGCGGCGCTGCCCATCGCCCAGTACGGGCACCGCATCCTGAAGACGCTGAAGGAGCATCAGGTGGTGGTGGTGGCCGGTGACACAGGCTGTGGCAAGTCCACGCAGGTGCCCCAGTACCTGCTGGCCGCTGGCTTCAGTCACGTGGCCTGCACCCAGCCCCGGAGAATCGCCTGCATCTCGCTGGCCAAGCGCGTCGGCTTTGAGAGCCTCAGTCAGTATGGCTCACAGGTGAGTGGGTGCTAACGGGATCCCACTTTCTCCCATGTGACATCGGGGAATATGGGCCGTGTCGATGAAGGTTACAAAAGCTCTTACCCTTTGACCTAGCAGTGGTTCTTCTAGAAATTTGTCTGCAGATTGGCCTGGATATGGTCCAGTTGATAAAGGTGCTAACATTACCCGGTACAGGCAGACCTTGTTTTATTGCGCTTCACTTTGTGCTTCACAGATGTTGCTTTTTGTTGTTGTTTAATCCTCACATGATATTTTTTCCATTGATTTTCAAAGAGAGTGGAAGAGAGAAGGGGGTGGGGGGAGAGAAACATTGATGAGAGAAAGACACATGGACTAGTTGCCTCCCGTACTTGCCCCGACCAGGAGGTGGGGAGGGAACCTGCAACCGAGCTACGTGCCCTTGACTGGGAATCGAGCCCGAGACCCTTCGGTGCTTGGGCCAACACTCTAACCACTGAGCAACACAGGCCAGGGTAGATGTGACATTTTTGACAAATTGAAGGCAAGTCCCTCCACCAGCAAAAAGATTACAGCGGCAATGTCTCTGAGGTACGCCTCTATAGCACTTTAACAGTAAAAAAATTAGAAATGTCCTAAAGATTCAATCTTTTTTATAAGTAGCCATAAAAAAACAGTGAGGACACTTCCTTACTAATGATTTCCAGGGTTCTAATCCTGGCCCTACCACTTAAAAATGGTTGTTGTTGACGTTAGAATATACTCAATCCAGTAGAATGCGTGTATCATGTGAATTTTCACAAGTTGAATATATTTGTGTGACTAGCACCCAGATTTTTAAAAATCAAACCTGCACCCCAGAAACCCTCTTGTTTCCCCCTCTTGTTACTACTACCTTGAGGCGCCCAAGGTCCTCACTGTTCTTAGTGATAAATGATCATCTTAGTGCGAGGTCATCACACCTGAGTTGATAGACGGTCACAGATTATCTGCCTCATTGCCTTTTTTAGGGAATAACAAAGTCTGTTCTCTTTGGGTCCTGGCCTGTGTTGCTCAGTATTAGTTCGGTAAGGTTCATCCTTGGTTTTGCACGTCGGTGTGTGCCGCGCAGTCAGCACTGTACCGTCTCCCCTTGTGAAGGCTTCATGTGTATTTGTTCCTTCAGCTGTCGAGGGGAATTTGGAGGGTGTCCAGTTTTAGGCTCTTGTGAATGGTGCTGCTTTAAGCATTTTATAACATCCCTTTTGGTCACTCTTGGTGACTATTTTGGGGGTATATATCTAGGAGTGGGGCATTTTCAGCTTTCGCGGGATACTGCCAAACCGTTTTGTAACGCTGTCGTACCAGTTTACACTCCTACCAGCAGTACATTCCACGTCGTCACCAGCACTTGCTCCAGTAACCTTTTCATTTTAGCTTTTCTGGTGGCTGTGTAAGTGGTATCACATTTTATTTTTATTTAAAAAAATTTTTAAAGCATTTTTATTGATTTCAGAGAGAAGGGAGAGGGAGAGAGAGATAAGAACATCAATGATGAGGTAGAATCATTGATCGGCTGCCTTCTGCATACCCCACACTGGGGATCGAGCCCACAACCCAGGCATGTGCCTTTGACCAGAATTGAACTGGGACCCTTCAGTCCGCAGGCCGACACTCTATCCACTGAGCCAAACTGGCGAGGCCTGGTATCACATTTTAATTTGCATTTCCCTGATGACCAAGGACATGAGCACCTTTTCGTGTATTTATTGGCCATTTGGAGAGCCTGTTTTGTGAAGTGTCTGTTCAAGCCTTTCTCCCATTTGTCTTCTGTGTTGCCTGTCTTTTTGTTCTTGATTGCTAGGCCTTTATCAGTTCTGGATAAGAGTCCGAGGTAGGATTTATGTGTTGCAAATCTTGTCTCCTACTTTGTGAGCTGCCTTTTATTTTCTGAATGATGTCCTTTGGTGACGGTGTCTTTTCATTTAAATATAATCGAGTCTGTCATTTCCTTTTGGGGCTGGCACTCTCTGGGCTCTGTTTAAGAGCTTTTTGCCTACTTTAAGGACATGAAGATATTCTGTTTTTTTTCTAATAACTTTTACATTTAGAAATATAATTCACCTGAAACCGATGTGTGTGTGTGTGTGTGTGTGTGTGTGTGTGTGTGTGTGTAGGGGTGTGACGTGAGGTGCCCTTTAGGCTGTGTTGCCTTGGGTGAGTGACCTCAGTTTCCCCATCTGTGAAGTGAGGATAAGAAGAATTCTTACACCCTGTGGTGGTCGTGAGAATGGAATGAGTCGATAGACATAAAGCATTTATAGTAGTTGGTGGCACATAGTAAGGACTTGAAGAAAGGCTGATTATCGGTATTATACTAATTAGTGTCATAGCCCGGGGTCTTAGATGTTTCAGTGCATTAGCACATGTAATTCTCACAGGAGGGGGTGGGAGGAGAAGGGGGTCCTACTATTTGGTGACAGGAGAAGATTTGACTTTGGAGGTGGGCACACGGTGCAATACACAGATAACATAGAAACCCACACCTGAAACCTCTATGTTCATGTTGACCAGTGTCACCCCAATCAATTGAATTAAAAAAAAATTCTCACAGGAGAACACATAAGTGTCTGAGGGATGGAACTGCTTGCCCAAAGTCAACGACCCCAAGTGGCAGAGGTGGGATTCAAACCCGAGTCTGTTGGACTCCAGAGTCCGATGCGAGGGCACTGGCTCAGATTTCACTTAGGGCGGGGTGAGGGGCCGGTGCCCAGGCCCAGGGTCCCCTCCCGACCACCCTCCTCCACCCCTCCCAGGTTGGCTACCAGATCCGCTTTGAGAGCACGCGTTCGGCGGCGACCAAGATTGTGTTCCTGACCGTGGGGCTGCTCCTGAGGCAAATCCAGCGGGAGCCCAGCCTGCCCCAGTACCAGGTCCTGATCGTGGATGAAGTCCATGAGCGCCACCTCCACAACGACTTCCTCCTGGGCGTCCTCCGGCGCCTGCTGCCCAAGCGGCCTGACCTCAAGGTCATCCTCATGTCGGCCACCATCAACATCTCGCTCTTCTCCAGCTACTTCGGCAGCGCCCCTGTGGTGCAGGTGCCCGGCAGGCTCTTTCCCATCACGGTCAGTGCTCCCCTCCCCCGACACCCTCCTCCCTCCCACCCGGTCTCTGGCCCAACCTGGACATGTCCCTTCTCTGTCTGCTGCTCTGCTTCCCTTCCCTTCAGTTAAGGATATTGTCTCTCTCTCTCTCTCTCTCTCTCTCTCTCTCTCTCTCTCTCTCTCTTTCTCTATCTCTGTCTCTTTTAAAGCTGCCATATCTGAGCATTTTCATGTGCTGGGAAGAGTGCTAGGTGCTTATTAGAGGAGACCCAAAAATATAAAGGCTCAAATGACATAGAAGTTGATTTTTTTTTAAAATATATTTTATTGATTTTTTACAGAGAGGAAGGGAGAGAGATAGAGAGTTAGAAACATCGATAATGAGAGAAACATCGACCAGCTGCCTCCTGCACATCTCCCACTGGGGATGTGCCCGCAACCCAGGTACATGCCCTTGACCGGAATCGAACCTGGGACCCTTGAGTCCGCAGGCCGACGCTCTATCCACTGAGCCAAACCGGTTTCGGCGAAGTTGATTTTTCTGATATAACAGTCTGGCTGGTCCAGGCTGATGGGCAGCTCAGTTCCATGTGGTCATCCAGGGACCCAGGCTCTTTCTTTCTCGTTGCTCTGCCATCTCATAGGGCGGGTTTCTCAGACCCAGTATTGACCTTTTGTGCTGGATAATTATTAGCTGTGGGCGCTGCCCTGTGTGTTGTGGCATCATTAGCAGTATTGTTGGCTTCTATCCAATAGATGCCAATGGCATCCTCTTCTCCCAGGTGTGATACCCAAATGTATTTCCAGATGTTACCAACTATCCCCTGGGGGTTGAGCACCACACCTGGTAAGAGTCCTAGGGAGTGTCCGGGTCTGTCTGGTCAGAGTTGTGGGAAGAGGAAAGGAGTGAAAGTCCAGGGAAAATCCAGTGTGTTTGAAAGTTGGACGTGACCTTGTAGTTACTTCCATTCTAATCTCTGAACTATACCTAGCTGCAAGGGAGGCTGGCAGATGCCATCTCTCTCTCTTTCTCTCTTGTGTTCCAGGAAAGACAAGAGCAGACTTTCTGGGAACCACCATGGGTCTCCTACACCAATCTCATCCCATTCTCACAGCAATCCCGGGGGTGGGCCTGACTCCACCACATTTCACTCACCATCCACCTGAGGTGTAACTATTGTTGAAGAAGCTGAAACCAAGAGGCAAACCTTTTTTTCAAGTTCTCTTATAATAATTGCTGTACTCAAGCTAGCCAGAGATTCTTTTATTTCTTAAAATATATTTTTATCAATATATTTTTATTTCAGAGAGGAAGGAAGAGGGAGAGAGAGATAGAAACATCAATGATAAGAGAGAGTCATTGATCGGTTGCCTCCTGCACGCCCCCTACTGGGGATAGAGCCTGCGGGCATGTGCCTTTGACTGGAATCGAACCTGGGACCCTTCAGTTCGCAGGCCGATGCTCTATCCACTGAGCCAAACCAGCTAGGGCCAGAGATTCTTTTTAGCATCCCAGCTCTTTAGTCCTGAACTCTCAGTCAGCAACTTCTATCTTGAACTTTCCCTGTTTCTCAGCCTATTTGCTATGGCTTGCATACAGTTTTCGTCCATAATATTAATGATGATAATCACAGCTAACATTTATTGAGTATATACTACAGGCTCAACAGTTAACACACAAGAACTCATGTGAGTCCCTTGCCACAACCTCGCTAGTCCTGTGCCAGGAGTTACTACCATGAAGGTGAAAGTGAAGCTGAGAGGTGTGAGGTCACTGGTTCCCGGGACGACTCAGAGTGGCAGAGCCAGGACTGAATCCTGCTCATGGACAGGCAGGCCTGTGCCAGAAAGCTTCTGTTTGCTCTTCCAGATCTCCCTTCCCCTTCCCACCTTCCTGTCTTCCCTGGGAGGTGGACCTCTCCGCTCTGGCTTCCTCCTGGCTAGTGGGGAAAGCAGAGGCAGCTCCCTCCCTCAAGGTCTCTGGTAGGCTGTTTCCTCCCGGAAGTCACAGCTCCTTTCAAGATGGCTCCCTCCGCACGGCTCTGTCCTTCCTGTGTTTTTTGTTGTTGTTGTTAATCCTCACCCGAGGATATTTTTCCCATTGATTTTTAGAGAGAGTGGAAGAGAGAGAGGGAGGGAGGAAGGGAAGAAAGAAGGGAGGGAGATGGCGAGAGAGAAATATCGATGTGAGAGATGGATTGGTTGCCTCCTGCAGGCACCCAGACTGGGGCGGGAGATTGAACCTGCAACCCAGGGACTTGCCCTTGACCAGAAACTGAACCTGAGACTTAGAGGCATGGGCGGGTGCTCTAACCACTGAGCAACACCAGCCAGGGCTGTCCTTCATGGTTTTGACCAGCCACTCCTTCCTTTGTGCCTTTGGCCTAAGAATTGGTAACAGCTCTGAAGTTCTTTGCACCAGGAAACTGCCCTGCCCCTGTGGCTTCTGCTTCTAAATGCCCATCAGTCTGTCTTCTAGGCAGCCAGAAAAAAAGAGTGAGGGTCCCTTCTGAGAAGGGATTTCTAGGGTTTTCATCCTGGCTGCACCCCTTAAAATTTGTTGTTGAAGTTATACTCCAAACGCAAAAAGAACGTACATATCATGTATATAGTTCAATTAATTTTCACCAACTAAATACCTGTATGCAGCCAGCACCCAGATTAAGAAGCATCAAACCTTGTCAGCACCCAGAGGCCTTCCAGTTACCTTCATACTTTGTGCTTTGCTGCATCCTCCTCAGGTTGCCCTGTGTGAGTGTGGTCTCCCCGCCCCTTGCTCTGAGCTGGGGTTGACAGAGGGCGCTCATGCCTGGGGCTGTCTCCGCGCAGGTTGTGTACCAGCCGATTGAGGCCGAGCCGTCAGTGTCCAAGTCGGAGAAGCTGGACCCGCGGCCCTTCCTGAGGGTGCTGGAGGCCATCGACAACAAGTACCCACCCGAGGAGCGGGGCGACCTCCTGGTCTTCCTCAGCGGCATGGCGGAGATCAGCGCTGTGCTGGAGGCCGCCCAGACCTACGCCAGCCACACCCAGCGCTGGGTGGTGCTGCCTCTGCACAGCGCCCTCTCTGTGGCCGACCAGGACAAGGTATCCCGGCAGCCAGCAGGGTGGGGTCTGGCTGTGTGTGCCGGGGAGGAGCGGGGTGACGGCACCAGGAGGGCTGCGGGATGCAGGGCTGCTCCCATTATCTGGGGCGGTACCAGGGTGCCAGGGTGAGACTCCTGGTAAAGTGGGAGGCATTGGGGCTTAGCTGTGGGGGCCTAGGAGGGTTTGGAGTAGGAGACAGGCAGGCAGTCCAGGCAGGGGCACCAGCTTGAGCAAATGTATGGATGTGGGAATCTGTGAGTTGGGTGTGAGGAAAGGTGAAGAGACCACCAGGCTGGAAAGGAAGGGTGCGGGGAGAGAGCACTTTGGGCCACTGTATTAGTTATAAATCTCCCCCAAACTTAGCAGCTTGGAACGATAAACATTCATTATCTCACATAGTTTCTGTAGATCAGGGGTTGGGAAGTGGCTTAGCTGGGGGGTTTCTGGTTCCAGATCTTTCATGAGGTTGTAGGTGGCTGGGGCTACACTCACTCGAAGGCTTGACTGGGGCTAGCGGTCCTCACTCACATGGCTGGCTGTTGGCTGGGGGCCTCTCTAGGGGGCTGCTTCGGTGTCCCTGCAACATGGTGGCTGGTTCTCCCCAGGAGAACTAAACAGAAGCCACAAGGTCTCCTATGACCTGGCCTTGGCAGTCACCGGCCGTCGTTTGGGCAGTGTCCTGTTAGTTAAGTTGTGTGTGTTCACGGGGAAGGTGAGACTCCCTGGGCCATCCTGGAGGCTGACTGCATAACTCATCGGCCCAGTCATTGCTTATTGATTGAAGACACGACCCCTGTGCATCTCCTTGGTGCCTCCCCTGGTGCTGAGGGGGCTCTTTGAGACACAGTGGGGGCCAAGATATGGCCCTTCCCCTTACGTGGCTGTTGGTCTGCTGGGGGAGATGGACAAGTAATTGACAGTTTTACAAATGGTAGAGGAACCTCCTGAACTCTGAGAGCAGAGTCTTGGTGGATTCAGGAAAGGCTTCCTGGAGGAAGGGGCTTTCAGAACTGACCTGAGAAAGCCGCAGCCTAAGAAGGGGGCTGGGAGAAGAGTCCAGCCGACGTGTGTGGAGCATCTGCTGCGAGAGGCAGGAGTTCTGGGCTCTGTTCGCTTGTCTCATTTAGTCCTCACCGCAGCCCTGCCTGCCGGTCCTGTTGTTATTCCACTTAACAGATTATAGAATCAGAGGTACAGGTACCTGTGCAGTCACATAAGAGGCAGAGCCAGGCTGTGCATTTGGTAATTTGGCACCAGAGCCCATGCTCTTTTTTTTTAAAATATATTTTTTATTGATTTTTCACAGAGAGGAAGGGAGAGGGATAGAGAGTTAGAAACATCGATGAGAGAGAAACATCGATCAGCTGCCTCCTGCACACCCCCCACTGGGGATGTGCCCGCAACCAAGGTACATGCCCTTGACCAGAATCGAACCTGGGACCTTTCAGTCTGCAGGCCGACGCTCTATCCACTGAGCCAAACCGGTCAGGGCGAGCCCATGCTCTTAACGAGAGGTCGGCAAACTTGTAAAGGGCCAGGGAGTCCATATTTGTGGGTTCTCAGTCATAGCGAATCTGTTACAGCGGGAAGAGCAGCTGTAGACGGGCCAGGCGAGGCTGGGCCATTAAACTTGATCCACAGACACAGGTAGCAGGCTGGTTTGGTCTCCAGGCCATAGTCGCTGACCCCCTGCTGTAAGCCACTATGCTTGACTGTCTCTGGGGTCCTAGAGAAGGGCTTGTGCAAAGGGCCTGGGGTGCGAAAAAGACGGGCAGCTGGGAAGCTCCAGGGCTGGGGTCCAGACTATGAAGGGAAAGTCAGGGGAGGTGGGACTGGAGAGCTACGCAGGGTTCCACCACCAGGGTCCTTGAGGACCCAGCGTGGTGCCTGGGTTTTGTCCCAAGAGCACTGGGGAGCCATGGGAGCGTTCTAAGCAAGGTGGGGCCAGTGCCACTTTGTGCTTCAGCAGATCCCTCTGCCGCGTGTGGAGGATGGGCTGGAGGGAATCAGTCTGGAGGCCAGAGACCAAGGAGGAAGCTGGAGCAGCATCTGGTGGGGAAGGAGGGGCCTGGACCAGGGCAGGGCCGTGGGTGCTGGGGGATGGGAATGTTTAAGATGTCCAGGTGTGTGTGGAACAGGGAGGGAGGGGAGGGCACAGGACAGCCCAGGCACCTGGTCCAGAATGCTGAGCCATCTCGGAGGTGGAGACTTGAGGAGGACAGGCTTTGGTGGGAGGCACCGAGGCCAGGTTAGACACCCCGGCGATGTCCAGGAGGCCCCTGGACACACGGGGTCACTAAGGGCCGAGTTAGCCCCTGATCACCTACTTACCACCCCCAGGTATTTGACGTGGCCCCCCCTGGAGTCCGGAAATGCATCCTCTCCACCAACATCGCTGAGACCTCAGTCACCATCGACGGGATCCGCTTTGTAGTCGATTCCGGTAAGGGCTGCCCCAGCGACCCAGGGGCGGAAGGGGAGTGAGTGTGGGAGGTGGAGATGTGCCGGTGTAGCGAGACCGAGACCGCCAACCAGAGCTTGAGGGCTGTGGAGCAGTGGCAACATCTAAATCTTTCTCAGACATTCCAACTTGCTCCTGCCGCAGGGCCTGGCACTGACTATCGTCTCTGCTGAGAGCTGTCTTTCTCCAAATACCCACAGGGCTCACTCCATCCCATGCCAGGGCCCGCGTCACTGTCTCCCCTAGAGGCCCGGCTTGTCCACTTCGTCTGCGTGACCTCCCCCTTCTCCCGCGGCCTTGCTTTCCTTGTGGGGCTTTATTTTCTTCCTGGTGTGGGCATCACATTTCACATCTGTTGATCTGCTTCTTGTCCGCCTTCCCAGGTGGACTTCTCTGGAAAGCCAGCAGCGCATAGCGGCTCGGGGACCCTGCTGGCTGTGTGCCCAGGGTCGGGTCCCTGACACGGTGTGTTCTTTGTGAAATGGCTGTAATGACAGTGCCTCCCTCAGGCTGTAAGGATTAAATGAGTGGATACACTTGGTACCTGGCACAGAGGGAACCCTCAGTAAATGATAGCCGTTACCTTACAGTGTTAAATCTGGGAGGCCAGCGATAAAACATTCCATAGGTTTATGTACCATTAAGATTCTTAAATGCTGTTCATTAAACATAGACATGCCAGTGGTTTTAAAATGCATCAGAGACAGCGCAATAGGAACAAAGGTCGGCCTTGGAATTGATGAGATATGGTGCGTGTTCAGCGCCTTGAGACCAGGGACTTCATTTGTTCACAGCTGTGTCCCTGCTGCCAGGTACAGTGCCCACCACATGGCAGCTTCTTCACAGCATTTGTCAGATGTCCGAGCCTCTGAGTAAACAAAGGCTTGAAAAAATAGATGAAAAGATGTGTGGCCCTAGCCGGTTTGGCTCACTGAATAGAGCGTCGGCCTGGGGACTGAGGAGTCCCAGGTTCGATTCCAGTCAAGGGCATGTACCTTGGTTGCAGGCACATCCCCAGTAGGGGGTGTGCAGGAGGCAGCTGATCGATGTTTCTCTCTCATCGATGTTTCTAACTCTCTATCCCTCTCCCTCTCTGTAAAAGATCAATAAAATATTTTTTTTTTAAAAAAAAGAAAGAATAAAAAAGAAAAGAAAAGATGTGTGAATGAGGAAATGCAAGATTACATTAACCAAATGTCAGGGCTGGGCCCAGAATGAGCTGTGAGTCAGTGTTCATGGAACAGGAGTAAGTGAGGGCGTGTGAATGAAGGGCTGGGGAGAGGACCAGGTGTATGCAGGCCCCATGTGGCTGCTGCACACAGATGCCCATCCCTCCCTGCGCCCCCCCCAACCCCCAAGGGAAGGTGAAGGAGATGAGCTACGACCCCCAGGCCAAACTGCAGCGGCTGCAGGAGTTCTGGATCAGCCAGGCCAGTGCCGAGCAGCGGAAGGGCCGGGCGGGCCGCACAGGCCCCGGCGTCTGCTTCCGCCTCTACGCTGAATCCGACTACGATGCCTTCGCCCCCTACGCTGTGCCGGAGATTCGGAGGGTCGCCCTGGACGCGCTGGTCCTGCAGGTGAGGCAGGGCAGGGCGGGGACGGGATCCTGAGTACTGTGCCAGCCAGGAACCGGGCGGCATTTAGACAGGACCAATCCCAGTGTTCAGGGCCAAGGAGAGCTGGGCTGGCCAGGCCGCTGAGGGGCACTGGTTCCTTTCAAATGTCAGATCCCGTGTTGAGGAGGGAGTTGTTCCCCAAAGCCATGGAGTCATGGGAGGAACCTCGTGACTCACTCAGGGTTTTTTCAGCTGAAACAGAAAACCCATCAAGAACTGGCTTTTCGCCCTAGTCAGTTCGGGTCAGTGGATAAAGCATCAGCCCACAGACTGAAGAGTCCCAGGTTCGATTCCAGTCAAGGGCACGTACCTGGGTTGCAGGCTCAATCCCCAGCCCTGGTCAGGGTGTGTGCTGGAGGCAACCAAACAATGGGTCTCTCTCACATCGATGTTTCTCTCTCCTCCTCCTCTTCCTCCCTTCCACTCTATCTAAAAATCAATGGTTTCCTTGGGTGAGGATTATCAACAACAAAACATTAACAACAAAGAAGTGGCTTTTACCTGGGCCAGTGTGGCTCAGTGGTTGAGCGTTGGCCCATGAACCAGGAGGTCAAGGTTCAATTCCTGGTCAGGGCACATGCCCAGGTTGTGGACTCAATCCCCAGTGGGGGGTGTGCAGGAGGCGACTAATCGATGTTTCTATTTCTCTATCCCTCTCCCTTCCTCTCTCTAAAATCAATCTATCTATATATATACCCCGCCCCCTACCCAGAGCTTTTAATTTAAAGATCTTTTAATGGGTACTGGGTGATCCCCCAGGCAACATCAGGGTTTGGTGAACAGAGAGGAAGGTGGGACAGCTGGTTCCTGGGTGGACAGGCAGATATCAGGAGGCCTCCAGATCAGGGCCAGGTGAGCTGGTCACCTCCCTGGAAGACGGGGTGAGCCCCCGGGCTCTCTGAGCTTCCCTCTGGCTCTCTCATAGTCACACGCCTCTCCATGCCAGGCCTAATGGTGTGTGTGTTCCCCACCACCCTCTGCCCCCTCTGGCCTCTGAGTTAATGGGGATTCTTTGGTTGAAAGTGAGAGAAACTCAAACTCTTGTAAGCAGGAAAGGGGATTTTATGGATATGTGTATCCATTGTCGGGGGAGGTCTAGTTAGGAACAATTAAGGATTTCTCCGTCTGTGGTGGGTCGGGTAATTTCCAGGCAATGGAAGAATAACCACAGCGTCTCTGAGCTTCTATCCTGGCCCCTCACAACCAGAGGATGCTGAATTTCCCTCTACCAGTTTACAAAGTCCCAGGGAAGGATTCTGATTGGCCCAGCTCGGGTCATGTGCTCATTCCTTAGTCAATTGCAATGACCAGGGGCTGAGAAACCTCAGTTACTTGCTCCCTGTCCAGGGTTTGGGGGAAGAGGTGCTGGCCAGACCGACAGACAGTGGCCCTTCTCTGCTGCCTCTGTACAGTGGGCCTTAACATTGGGGGCGTTAAAGTATCACAGATTTGTGATCCCTGAGCCCTCTGAGTGCTCCACAGTGGCTCACGTGTCCCCCATTCCTGGGGGCTTTGGTTCTCATTCTAGATGAAGAGCATGAGCGTGGGAGACCCCCGAACCTTCCCCTTCATCGAGCCCCCGCCACCAGCCAGCCTGGAAACGGCCATCCTCTACCTCCGGGACCAGGGGGCTCTGGACAGCTCAGAGGCCCTCACCCCTATCGGGTCCCTGCTGGCCCAGCTGCCTGTGGACGTCGTGATTGGTGAGGACCCCCCTTGGGGTGACCACGCAGGTCCCTGGGTGGATTGGGCCACTGCTCGCAAGCCTGCTCCCTCTCCAGGCCCTGTTCATGCGTTCGCAAGTCCCCGGTGCGGGCACTGTGCTGGGCACCAGGGATACAGCAGTAAACAAACAGGGCTTCGCTGCACAGCCGTCCCCAGCTGTGCCCTGGGCTGCCCTTTGCGTGGGTGATAAGGATTTCAAAACCTCTTCCTCTTACTCATTCTTGCGCCATCCCTGCCCCTCCCGGTGTTCATTCTGCCTGATTCTCCCGACTCAAGACATTCTGACTCCACCGACGGTCCCCAGCCCACAGAACAGTCCCAGCAGGGCGCCACCGCCGTGGCACCATTCCCCACGCACAGACACTCCACACAGCCTTCTGCCGTGTTAGCCCTTAAAGCCCCATCCCGGCAGGGCCCCGGCGCTCAGCCGCTGAGGCTGTGACATGGTTCTTTCTGTTTGCTCTAGAGCAGGGGTGGGGACCCTTTCTCTGCCAAGGGCCATTTGGACATTTATAACATCATTTGCGGGCCATACAAAAGTATCAACCTAAAATTAGCTGCTGTATTTGGTCAAACCTTGAATTAACTCACCCCTAATGCCTTGGCACAGCCAGACCACATGATTTCACGGGCCTCGTACAGCCCTCGGCCCTCGGGGCGGACCTTCCCACCCCTGCTCTAGAGGGAAACGGGGCTGGGAAGAAAAGGAACATTCCACATGCCATGAGCACTTCCTGTGTGCCAGTGAGAGCACTTCCTGTGTGCCAGTGACGGGCTTTGTGGGCCTCATGTCATTTCATTCTCACATAGAGAGGGTGGCGCCCCCGGGCACCCTGTTGTACAGATGAGGAAACTGAGGCCTGGTGGGGTGGGGCCTAGACCTGTGCCCAAGGGAAGGGGACAGGCCAGTGAGAGAGCCTGGGTTTGATTGGCATGTCATCTCCCATGGGACAGGAGTGAGTGACACTCGCTTCCCACGAGGAAACGAGGCTCAGAGAAAGCCTGTCCCTGGCCCCCATCACTGTCAGTGGGCAGAGCTGGGGGCACTCCACGGCCAGGCGGGCACGTGGGTTCCCAGGCCCCCGGGCAAGAGACAGATGACACAGTGCTGGGCTGTGGTGGCTCAGTCACGGGTCGGGCACTGCGAGCCCTGCAGGTGGAACAGCAGGTGGATGCGCTTCAGCCCCTCTCACAGGTGGGGAAACGGAGGCAAGAGGGATGGAGGGGCCTGCCCAGCTGATGGACGGAGCTGGGGGCCCCGGGACAGACTTGTTTTCCTGCCCGCCTTTATCTGAGGAGGCTAGATGTGTAACAGGAACTTTCTGGAAAGGCAGTCAGGGGACCGTGGGGCTGAGTCAGATGCGTGACGTACAGGCACTGACTGCAGGGCAGGCGGGAGCAGCCTGAGCATCGGAAACGCCACGGGGATGCTGTTCCTGCTGCTTTCTTCCTCCTCTCTGTCCTTCCCTGCCCCCCTCCACCCTCCCCCCCTACCTCCCGGCTCCTGCTTCCTCCCCGTCTCTCCCTTTATCCTCCTCTCCATCTTCCCCGCCTCTACCTTGAATGGAATAAAGATGGCAGGAGAGATTCACACCGTGATGGGTGCAGAAGTCCGCAGCGCCTGCTGTGTGCCAGGCAGACCAGGGACAGCTGGCGTGGCGGTCGAGTTCTGGGGAGGACAGTGCCGTGGCGGGTCAAAATGAAACGGAAGCCAGGCCCATGGGGAGAGGTGCTGGGGGGCCGGAGGAAAGAAAGAAGCAGTAGCCGGTCCCCACCACATGTCCGAGGAGGTGCTTGTCTCCAGCTACAGATGGGGAAACTGAGGCCTTGCCCAAGGTCATGTGACTGAGAGCACAGTGTGTCCATCTGGCTCCCGAGGCCCTTTGTGAGTCGGAGGGAGGGGGGGAGGGAGGATGGGGGAGGCTCAGCTCGCTGCCCGCCCCCAGGGAAGATGCTGATCCTGGGCTCCATGTTCCACCTGGCGGAGCCCGTGCTCACCATCGCGGCCGCCCTCAGCGTCCAGTCGCCCTTCACCCGCAGCGCCCAGAACAACCCGGAAGGTGCGGCAGCGCGGCGGCCCCTGGAGAGTGACCTGGGCGACCCCTTCACGCTCTTCAATGTCTTCAACACCTGGGTGCAGGTGAAGCCGGTGGGGACACCCCTGTCTGACTGTCAGGCACAGAGTCAGGGCCTCCCTGCGGCTGTGGCTCCTCCTCATGCCCCACCCCCAGCCCATGGAATCCACCATTCTGACCAGCACGTGCAGAGCTCAGGCCCCAGGGGAGCCTGGGCTTCTAAAGTGCCCATTAAAACCAGACTCCTAGGGTAGCACCTGTTTATCCCAAAACATGTTCCCTGAGCCCGCCCCCTGGGCCTGGCCCTGTGCTGGGACCCGGTGATGAGCAAAACCACCTGGCCCTGCCCTCCTGGGGCTCACAGTCTGGTGCAGGAGGTCAGACCTGTCCCTAGACAGTGACCACCCAGACTAGGCTGCAGTGGGGAGCAAAAGGGGCTGAGAGGCTGGAGTGGGTGTCTGACTCAGTGTGGTCTGGGAGGGCTTCCTGGAGGAAGGGGCAGTGGGGCTGAGTCCTGGAAAAGGGAGAAAGCAGGTGTCATGGAGGGCCGACAGGTCTCCACCTGCCTTGCATCTCCCAGTGGCTGCTGTTCAGGCCCATACTGGGGTGGTCTGGGTGGGAGGTCAGCTCCCTCCCCTCCCCCAGCTGGCCAGGCCCCAACACCTGGCATCTACCTCCACCAGGTGAAATCTGAACGGAGCAGAAACTCCCGTAAGTGGTGCCGCCGCCGGGGCATAGAGGAGCATCGGCTGTATGAGATGGCCAACCTGCGGCGCCAGTTCAAGGTGAGACCCAGGACCAGGGGTGGGGGCCAGCCCTACCCAGGCAGACAGGGAGGCCAGGGTGGTGGGGAGACAGAGTGAGGGCACCTGAGCGCACTCTGGAACGCAGCCTCTTTCCTTCTGTAACACAGAGGTCAGGGTCCCACCCTGCACCCTCCTCCCCCACCAGCTGACGACGGGGGGTGGAAATCCAGGAGGGCTCCTGGGGGTGGCGCACAGGGTCAGCGGTCATGTGATGCATCCTCATGGGTCCAGGGGTGCGGAGCTGGCCGTGCGCTTGCTCAGGCGGAGAGCTAGGAGCAAGCGCAGAGGCACCAGATCTGGGGCCAGACATCCCAGCGGCACATCCCAGCTCTGCCATTTGCTAGCAGTGTGACCCCGGGCAAGCTCCTGGGCCTCTCTGGGCCTCAGCCGGGGAAGTAACAGCCGCAGCAGCGACTGCTTTTTCATGGAGTGGTCATCTGCGCCTGCAGATGGTGGTTCTTACCCGGCACATTTCAGCCCCAGCAGCCTAGGGGAGGTATTGGGAGCATCCCCGGTTTCCATTTGAGGAAATTGTGGCTCAGAGGCTGACAATGCTTGCCGGCGAGTGACAGGCCCCACTCTTGAATGTGTCGGTCCAGAGCCTGCCCCCTCGGCCTGCCCTGTGTCCCTCACTGGGCCCATCTGTCCCCAGGAGCTGTTGGAGGACCACGGGCTGCTGGCCGGGGCCCAGGCCGCGAAGCCGGGGGACAGCTACAGCCGGCTGCAGCAGCGCCGCGAGCGCCGGGAGCTGTACCAGCTGAAGCGCCAGCACGAGGAGGGTGGGGGGCGCAGGCGCAAGGTC
Organism: Myotis brandtii; assembly: GCF_000412655.1. Taxonomy (NCBI): domain Eukaryota; kingdom Metazoa; phylum Chordata; class Mammalia; order Chiroptera; family Vespertilionidae; genus Myotis; species Myotis brandtii. The sequence continues at coordinate 934,207 of NW_005353927.1, forward strand.
CTGCGGCTGCAGGAGGAGGAGGATGGCTGCTCCAGCGACGAGGACCGGGGCAAAGCCTCGCGGGCGGCCAGCGACCACGTGGACATCCAGGTGGGGCACCAGGGGGCCGTCCTGGGGGCCTGAGGGGACAGGGTGCGGCCCCAGCAGTCTACAGAACCTCTGGGTCCACGTGTCCCAGACAAGCCCCGTGGGATCCCCCTCCCGATGTTCCCACAGGATGTCAAGTTTAAGCTGCGGCACAACCTGGAGCAGCTGCAGGCGGCCGCCAGCTCGGCCCAGGCCCTGACCCGGGACCAGATGGCCCTGCTCAAGCTGGTGCTGGCCCGGGGCCTCTACCCGCAGCTCGCCATCCCGGACCCGTTCAACAGCGGCCGCAAGGACTCGGACCAGGTGGGCCTCACTCAGCACACCTTCCCGGCCCTGCCTGTGTGGGGCTACAGTCCGGTGGGGGCGGCACATTGTTCCCAGACAGCTGACCCAGAGAGGTGGCGCCAGGGCGGGGAGCCCGGGGCTGGAGGAGCACAGAGGGGCCCTGGCCAGGCTGGCAGGGGCCTGGCAGGCCTTCCTGAAGGGGGCTTCTGAGACGGGAGGGGGAACCTGGCCAAGAGGGTGGAGGAAGAGCGTTGCGGGCAGGGCAGCGGGAAGAGGGCAGAGCACGCCCGAGGGCCTCTGTCACCTGGCGCCTCCCTTTGGCCTCCAGATTTTCCACACCCAGGCCAAGCAGGGCACCGTGCTGCACCCCACGTGCGTCTTCGCCAGCAGCCCCGAGGTGCTGCACACGCAGGAGCCGGAGGCCAGGGGCGGTGAAGGGAGCCGAGGTACGTGAGCCCAGTGCGGAGAGAACCCCCTGCTCCTCCCCACACTTGGCCTTCGCTGGGGCTGCTGAGGTGGGACATACAGGCCGGGAGGTCCCAAGAGCCAGACCTGGCTGGGGGGCGTGGCGCGTTTACCTGCTTGGCGTGGGCGGACCTCAGCAGGGGGGTGCCCAGGGACTGAGTGTCTAGCCTGCCCCGAGATCTGACTTCGGGCTGTGAGCTCCTGGCTTGGGGCTGCCCTGGGGCTCTCCCCGCCCCTTTTCCTATTACATTATTTTTCATTTTTATTAACTTTTTTATTGATTTTAGAGACAGGAGAGAGAAACATGGATTTGTTGTTCCACTTATTTACGCAGTCATTGGCTGCCTCTCGTATGTGCCCTGGTCAGGGATTGAACCCACAATCTCGGTGTATCAGGACAACACTAACCCACTGAGCTACCCGGCCACGTTTCCCTTTTTTTTTTTAATTTTGAAAACTTCTATACTGTATCACCCAAGTGGACAAACCCTCGCTAGCTGTCAGCGTTTGCCACCCTTACTTCTGACCGTTTAGTTTTTCTTCCTTTTTGCTGGAGCATTTGAAACATTTCAGTCATCAGATCACTTAGGATAACGATGACTGTTTTAGCATCCCCACAATGCTGTTCTCGCTCCTAACAAAACTGACAATATTTCTCAGTGTCACCGAAAAGCCAAAGTCACATTCATTATGGCAAAGTATTTAAAACTAAGCCACAGGTGTTTTCTCGTTACACACCCGTGAGCATCTTCTTTATGTGGATGGTTAAATGGCTGGGGGACAGGGAGGCCTGGGGGGTGGACGCGTGTCGGGGTGAGTGGGACAGCGGTGGGCAGGGTGGGCCTGAGCTGTCCTCTTTTTTTTTTTTTTAAGTATATTTTATTGATTTTTTTACAGAGAGGAAGGGAGAGGGAGAGGGATAGAGAGTTAGAAACATCGATGAGAGAGAAACATCGATCAGCTGCCTCCTGCACACTCCCCACTGGGGATGTGCCCGCAACCAAGGTACATGCCCTTGACCGGAATCGAACCTGGGACCTTTCAGTCCACAGGCCGACGCTCTATCCACTGAGCCAAACCCATTAGGGCTGAGCTGTCCTCTTGATCCTTTCAGATGACAAGGACAAGATGAGCAGCAAGCACCAGCTCCTCACCTTCGTCTCCCTGCTGGAGACCAACAAGCCGTACCTGGTGAACTGTGTCCGCATCCCTGCTCTCCAGGTGGGTCCCGGTGTGGCGACTGCGTCACAGGGTTTGGGCCTGAGGAGTCGCCTTCCCCTGCTGGCTGCAGGCATCGGCCGCAGACTGTTGGGCGGCTGCTGTCCTCCATTTGTGCGCTCATGTAGCGGCGCCTGCTGTGTATCAGGAGCTATTGAAGGTGCTGGGGACAGCAGTGAACTAAGCAAGACCCGGGCCCTGCTCTCCTGGAGCTGATGTCCAGGGGGAGGGCGGGAAATAGCAATGAACAAAGGACAGCACTAAACGAGTGTTCCAGGAAATTAAAAGGAATCGGGCCAGGTTGGGAGGGGTGGGGTAAGGGTGAGGGTACGGGACAGGTTCCAGTAGAAAATAAGGTGATCTGGACGGGCCTCAGTGAGAAGGTACGATTGAGCAAAGACCTGAAGGGAGGGCGGCCATAGGGAGTCCTGGGAGAAGTGTCCAAGCAGCAAGCTGAAAGGTCCTGAGGCACACGCAAGCTTGGCTTGCACAGGGAACAGCTGGAGCAGTTAGTGAGGAGAAGAATTGCCAGAGGTGAGGTCAGAGAGAGAGGAGGTCAGGGAGGTGGGTGAGACTGGAGCCCCGCCCCCCTCCCCGCAAGGGTTCGGAGCAGAGCTGGGACAGAGTCTGACACGGTTGGAAGAGGGAGCCCAGCAAGGAGGCAGAAGGAGGGGACGGTGGCTGGATATGGGTGGATGTATTTGTGCCTGTAGCCAGAGAGTCCTTGTAGCTGCCATACCTCGCGGCTCACTGCGTGCCAGCTTGCGGTTCTAGGACTGGTGTGTTCTCACTATAGAGGTGAAGACGGGCTCTGGGGTGTCGGGGGGCTGCCACTTGCCTAAGCCATACAGTGAGCCAGGGCTGGTGTCCCATTACCAGGACCCCCTCGCTTCGCCCCCAGGGAATGTCCTGGGAAGAGAGAAACCCTTCAGGTCCCTGAACTCAGTAGATTTTGTGCTACTATGATTTATTTTGTTATTGTTAATCCTCACCTGAGGGTATTTTTTTCATTGCTTTTTCAGAGAGAGTGAAGGGGAGAAAGGGAGGGGGAGAGAGAGAAACATCAATGTGAGAGAGACTCATCAACTGGTTGCCTCCTACGTGCACCCAAACCAGGGGCGGGGAGTCAACCCACAACCCAGGTACTTGCCCTGGACTGAGAATTGAACCCGTGGCCCTTCAGTGTGTGGGCAATGCTCTAACCACTGAGCGACACCGGCCAGAGCATTACTGTGATTTGCACTGAGCTCTGAGCTGCTCAGTTGTGCTCATTCATTCATTAATTGAGCGCCTACCTTGCACCAGGCATTAATTACTTGTCTGGGTGCTGGGGGCGTGTTTGTGATCAGAAGCGATAAAGCTCCCTGTGTTCGTGGGGCTCACATGCAAGTGAGGGAGGCAGACGGTGAACAGAAACAGAAATAAAGGTCAAGGATGGGCCAGATGCTCGTGTCAGTGCTGGGGAGAGCGGAGCGGGGCCAGGGCAGAGCAATGGCCGTCAGCGGGCCCCGGGGGGAACAGAAGGATTTGCCGGTGGAGATGCTGCCTGGAGCCCCCCCTGCACAGGGGGTTCGTGGTGGAGGATTTTAGACACACACACGGGTAGACAGAATGGATGTTGAACCCTCCTGGCCATCTCCCAGCCCAAACATCCACTCCCCCCACACGTCCTAGAATTTTCTCCAGCATACTGTGATTCTCACACCGAAGAGTTGAAAGAAGAGTATGGGGAGCACTCATACCCTCGTTTCTCAGATTCTTCAATGGATGTTGGTCTTTTTGGTTAATCTTCACCTGAGGATATTTTTCCATTGATTTGTAGGGAGAGTGGAAGAGAGAGGGAAAGACAGAGAGAAACATCGATGTGAGAAAAGCACATCGGTTGGTTGCCTCCTGCACGAGCCCCGACCAGGGTCCGGGCCAGGGAGGAGCCTGCAACCCAGGTACATGCCCTTGACCAGAATCGAACCCAGGACCCTTCGGTCCACAGGCCGATGCTCTATCCCCGAGCCAAGCCGGCTGGGGCCAAAGGACATTGGTCTTTTGCTTGATGACACACCTGTCCTCACCCATTTCAGTAGGTGAGTTTTCAATTTCTTGCTGCATTTCAGAGTAAGTTGCTGACATCAGAGCCCTTCACCCTTGAGCACTTGAGCACTGGTGCTCTGATAAGGTCATCCCATTCATTAGCATCCCATTCATTAGCATCTACTATTTGTTTGTATATTTGAGGGCAAAATGTGTATAGAGCGTTAGGGACATCACTTGAGGAGGGTTGACATGCATGTAACCCCACCTGTGAAGATGTGGCCGTCCCCTCAGCTGTCTGCCCCACCTCGGGTAATGACTACCCTCCTTCTAGAACACTCTCTGCTTCACTCTGCTCTTTCTTCACCCGTCTCTCCCAGTGGCACGTCCACTCCATGGGGGCAGGCACTCGGTCTTCTTGTTCACAGTCGTATCTCTAGCACCTGGAAGAGTGCCTGGCACAGAGTAGGCGTGTAGTAAATGTTTGTTGGCAGGAGTGGATGGATGGATGGATGGATGGTAATTGGTTGGACAGGTGGATGGGTGGGGGAACTGATGGGTACATTGGATGGACAGGTAGATGGATGGACAGGTGGATAGAAGGACAGGGAGATGGATGGACAGTTGGATAGAAGGACAGGTAGATGGATGGACAGGTGGATAGAAGGACAGGGAGATGGATGGACAGTTGGATAGAAGGACAGGTAGATGGATGGACAGGTGGATAGAAGGACAGGGAGATGGATGGACAGTTGGATAGAAGGACAGGTAGATGGATGGACAGGTGGATAGAAGGACAGGGAGATGGATGGACAGTTGGATAGAAGGACAGGTAGATGGATGGACAGGTGGATAGAAGGACAGGGAGATGGATGGACAGTTGGATAGAAGGACAGGTAGATGGATGGACAGGTGGATAGAAGGACAGGGAGATGGATGGACAGTTGGATAGAAGGACAGGTAGATGGATGGACAGGTGGATAGAAGGACAGGGAGATGGATGGACAGTTGGATAGAAGGACAGGTAGATGGATGGACAGGTGGATAGAAGGACAGGGAGATGGATGGACAGTTGGATAGAAGGACAGGTAGATGGATGGACAGGTAGATGAATGGACAGGTAGATGGATGGATAGGTAGATAGATGGACAGGTGGATGGATGGACAGATACATGGATGGACAGGTGGATGGATGAATGAATGTCTGGGCCGGAACCCAGCGTGTGGGGCCCCTCACCCACTGCCTATTTTCTGCCCTGTCTCTTCCAGTCCCTCCTGCTGTTCAGTCGGTCCCTGGACACCAATGGTGACTGCTCCCGCCTGGTGGCTGATGGCTGGCTGGACCTCCAGCTTGCAGACAGTGAAAGTGCAGTCCGGCTCCTGGCGGCCTCCCTGCGGCTCCGTGCCCGCTGGGAAAGTGCCCTGGACCGGCAGCTGGCTCATCAGGCACGTCGGGGGCAGCCGGCAAAAGAAGAGGAAGAGGAGGAGGAGGAGGAGGCTCCGGTCAACCGCCAGGAGGTCCATCAGGCCCGTCGGGGGCAGCCGGCAAAAGAAGAGGAAGAGGAAGAGGAGGAGGAGGAGGCTCCGGTCAACCGCCAGGAGGTGGTGGCCCTGAGCAGAGAGCTGCTGCAGTTCACAGCAGCCAAGGTACCCACCGCCACCCTTGGCCAGGGGGTGCCCCGTCTACCACAGCTTCCAGGGCGGTGATGACAAGCCCAGGGTCACACCTGGTAAGGGCTGGAGCCAGGATCTGACCCCGGGCCTGGCTCCAGAGGCCGCACTGTTAGCCGTAGCCCTGATTCAGCACATGCTTATGAGTAGCTCCTGTGTGCGCAGTGCAGCTACCCTGGTTACAGGTAGGACTTTCGGGTGTGAGGGGGGCTGTGAGGTACCTACTCATGGAGAGCAGACAGACAGATTTGGAGAGCAGGTTCGACCCCAGTCCCCCTCTTAAGTGGGAGTCGAGAATTGATTCTGATTTTACTACATGTGGCAGGGGTAGGGGAGAAGGGTGTAATCCAGGATGCCTTCCTGGAGGAGTGGAGGGACCCAGTGAACCAGGGAAAGAGGAACAGGCTGACGTGCTGGGGGAAGGAGGGGCACGGCTGCCAGACTTAAAGGCCAGCTCTGCGGTCTGGACGTGGTCCCACGAGTGGAGGGAGCAGGGAGGGGCCTGGGACGTCAGGGCCTGTAGACAAGGCTCTGGTCAGGAGCGTCTGAAACCTGTTGTGATTGGCTTAGCAATGGGCCCCAGGACTGAAAGCCCAGGGGGGACTTCAGGCACAGCTGGACCCTGGTGCTCTGATAAGGTCTCCCAGAATCTCTGTTTTTTCTTTTCTTTTTTCAACTTTCCCAAAACTTTATTAAAGAAAAAGCAATGATGGCAAATCTCTAAAATATAGTCAGTTTTCTGGGATTCTGCCCTTGAAAATGTGATGTTTGATTTCTAAGCGCAGACCGGGACGTGAATGGTTCCCAAGTGTGCTAAGTGGGCGAGGGGCTGACATCCTCCTCCTAAAACGTCCATCTTCCGCCTGCCCGGCCCGGCCTCTGGATCAGCAGTAACCGCCCGAGCAGCTGCTGTGCTCATTGCTGTGCGTCCGAGGCTCTCTGGGCGCGTCCATGGGCCGCAGGCGCAGACGGGAGCAGCCCCATGAGGAGCGGCATCGCCTGTGCTTGTCTAGGCCAGTGGTCGGCAAACCGTTAGACTTGAATGTGGAGATAATGCTGAAAAGCACAGGACTCGGTGTCTGATAACCCAGAACCGACAATGCAGCTGCGAATGCAGAGCCGTCGGTCAGTTTGGATGTAACAATCCTGACGTTCGGCTGGTGTGATGGCTGTGGCTCACCTCCTCCAGTGCCGCGTCCTGGTGGTTACCTGGCCACGTTTAAGGCAACTCACATTTTGGTCCAGGAGCGCCTGACACAGGACGCGGCTGCTGTGTGAGTTGCCTTAAACGTGGCCAGGTAACCATCAGGACGCGGCACTGGAGGAGGTGAGCCACGGCCGTTACACCAGCCGAACGTCAGGATTGTTACATCCAAACTGACCGACGGCTCTGCATTCGCAGCTGCATTGTCAGTTCTGGGTTATCAGACACCGAGTCCTGTGCTTTTCAGTATTATCTCCACATTCAAGTCTAACGGCTAAACCGGGAAGCCAGTCAGTTGCTCCTTGTCTTAATCTTGACAGGAAGCTAACCCCTGGGAGATCCTTTTCAGAGAACTGGGGCCAGTCATGCTGTGGATGTGTCTTAAAGTCCCTCTGTCCTCAGTCTTCTAGTGTCTGACTTTCTGCTCTTCAAGCCAAACAAGAAAGTTCCTAAACTCTGTTCCGTCTTTGCAGTTGAAGGTGGAGGGATGGGGAAGTGGGGGTCCGGCAGCTTCCATGGAACACGGCCGGCTTCTGCTCCGGTCCCCCGGCTGCGGCTGCGGGAAGCGAGGCGCGGAGCGGCCCACTCTCTCCTGTCTCTCTCCGCAGGTCCCCTACACTCTCCGGCGGCTCACGGGGCTTGAAGCCCAGAACCTCTACGTGGGACCCCAGACCATCACCACTGCCCCCAGTCTCCCCGGCCTCTTTGGCAGCTCTACCCTGTCCCCCCACCCCACCAAAGGGGGCTACGCAGTCACTGACTTCCTCACCTACAACTGCCTCACGGTGAGCATGGGCCCCCCTTGGCCCCTCACCCTCCTGCCCCTGAACGTGGGATTTTAGGGAGCCCCCCAACCACATTTCACTCTAGTCCAGGGGTAGTTGCAGAATGGGGCCTGCCACCGGGGGGTTCTGAGAAGGGACCTAGACTGGCTGTTGGGGGGCGGGGGCAAAGCCCTGACACAGCGTGCCCCCTGCAGAGCGACACAGATCTGTACAGCGACTGTCTCCGCACCTTCTGGACCTGCCCCCACTGCGGCTTGCACATGCCTCTCACGCCCCTGGAGCGCATCGCCCACGAGAACACCTGCCCCGAGGCCCCGCCGGCCGGCCCCCCAGGTAAGGCCGTGGCCGTGGGGGGCGGGGCCTCTGTCCGTCCCAGGGTGGTTTCCTGTGTATCTGAGCCTTCTCTGGACACAGGACTGACATCCTCAGCCTTCTGGTTTTGGTCACAGAGACCCCGGAGCCCGGGTTGGGGAGGGCCTGGAGGGCTGCCACTTTCTCATTTCTTTCCGTCTGCCTCTGTCTCTCTGTGGCTGTGTCTCTTGTTCTTTTCTGTCCCACAGCTGTCGCTACTGCAGCTGCATCCACTCTGTTGTTAGCCAGGGATGCTGTAGCAGGCAGACCTGAGCTGCTGCTGAGTGCACGGACCACCCCAGGGCTCTCTCAGTCTGTGCACATGTATAAATCAAGGAGGGCTTCCTGGAGGAGACAGAACCAGATTCCCCTCGGGTGCCCAGGGTTTGGGTGGGTGAGAGCTTGCTGTGGAGCACCCCCTCAGCCTCCCTTCTCCTCTCTCTTAGGGGCTGAGGAAGCCGCCCCCGAGCCCCAGCAGAAGACATCTGCTCTGCAGAGGCCTTACCACTGCGAGGCCTGTCAGAAAGACTTTCTGTTCACGCCCACGGAGGTGCTGCGGCACCGCAGGCAGCATGTGTGAGCCCAGCCGGGCTGGGAGCCCAGGGCAGGGCCACGGACTCCACCCGAACCCCCATCCTGCACTCAGAACTACAGTCTGGACGCCCCCGCTCCCCCCCACACACACGGTGGGGAGGGGTATGAATAAAGTCTGACATTCTGAGCCGGACCTTTAAGCTACTCCTGTCACCCAGTGGTGCAGCGCCCCCTGCGGGTCCTTCCGTAGTCTTGCTCTCATGCTGGCCCTGGGGTCCTGGGGTAGATATGGCCGAGCAGGGACTCCAGGTCCCGGGACAGGATCCTGGTGTCCCTGGCCCCGCTGTCGCCTGAGTCTGTGCTCAGGGAGACGCTGCACGGGCCCATCCACGTGCGCACTTCGAGAGCCGCCAGGAGGGGTGTCCGTGCTCACGTGGGACCGCAGGCTGCACCGTCAGGGTCCCTGGGCCGTCCTGCTGCTGGGCCCATGGGCAGTTCTCAGCCGTCGCCTATGGATTCCCGGTCATGCCTCCCGGCCCCTGAGGTGCCTCCAGCCTGGGCCGAGGGCCTCCCTGCCGTAGATGTCTCCCCACCCCTGCAGCCCCGTCTGGTAGCCGCTGCTCCTCCCTCCTCGCCTCCCTACCTGGATGTGGCCGGCCCTACCCTGCCCTGGCCTCCTCTGTCCGCACTCACCTCCCAGTGAGCTCACCCAGTTCCCGGGCCTGACACGTCCTGGACCCCGGCTCCCATGTCCCGCTGCCTCCTTGGCGTGGACACTTGCAGCCTAACAGGCATCTCAGGCGTAACCCAGCCCTCGCCGATTCGGGGCCCCTGGGCTGCCCCTTCCCACTAAGTCAGTTCACGATTGATGCTCCGTTCACTCAGCCATTTATCATTCACATATCATCTGTCGCTCTCTCCCTCTCTCCACCCGCCCCCCTCCACCAGCCCCGATGTTTAGTGTTCCCCCAGACCAGAGCCTCTGCCCCAGCTCAGACAGTGCAGCGCCAGGCACCCAGTCAGGCCCAAGTCCTCATGCCATCTTGGCCCCTGTCCTGTGTTTATATTGAGGGACAGGGGAGGGCGCTGCGGAGGAAGGCCATCCAGTGTCCACCAAGAAGCCTTAAGCTTCTCCTGATCTCTGACCCATCCATCCCTCGTGGGGAGTGAGTCCAATCTCCCACCTACACGCACTCTCTTAGCCAAGCCCAGCGGCTCCCCCTTTAAAACAGATCTAGAATCTGACTCGTGTCCCTGCCAACCACCCGGGACTGGGTCGGCCCTCCTCACTGGTCTCCCAGGCGACGTAGGTCACGTCGGCGTGCGTCATCCCACTGCGCCTGTGTGACTTCAGGGACGCGTGCACGTGGGAACAGAACCTTTTCACTTTTCAAAACGTGGGCTTACACCACCATGGTCCCAGCTGCCACTCCGTACGTCGGAAGCTTTCTGAGTCGGTGCAGTGCCTGTGCGTCTGTGCGGCTCACGTTTAACTGGGGAGGCGGCTCCTCTTTTGCTCCCACAAACAGCCGCATGACTCACCGTGCACTTGTGTGGTTTGCAGACACACGCGGACCTGGAGGCCAGGTCCCGGAGGTGGAAGCGCTCGTCGTATTCACGGGTCATTTGATAGATTCTCCCAAACGTCCTTCCGCACAGGCTGTGCCGGTTTACACTGCATTTCCCCCGACTGCCCGTGAGCCCGGCTCTTCGCATGTTACCCTGGGCCGTCGTAAGTCCTCTTCCGTGCGGCTCCGACCCTCGGCGGCTGTTCCCCAGGTGCCCTGTCACTTCCTCACGGTCTGTGAAAGCTCTTCACACATCCTGGGCCTCCAGCTCCAGCCTAGACATTATAAACATCCGTCTGCTGCGTGTCTTTGGGCTTTAAGGGGGCTGGACTCTCTTAAGACTTTTCCATTTTTTTGGTTGTCAAATCTCTAACTCTCTTCTGTGTTTTCAACCCAAGTATTAAAAACAGAGAAATGAATGAATGAAGGGAGAAACTAACCTCAGAGTGTCCCTATCCCATCCAGCCAAATCTAAGCATTATGGCTTGTCGGGACTGGTCTTGCTTTTCCTCCTTTCTCCACGTTAAATCATAAAATAAAAAGAGGTCTATGGGCGCGCGCGCGCGCGAGAGAGAGAGAGAGAGAGAGAGAGAGAGAGAGAGAGAGCGCAACACCAATGTGTTCCGTTATTTTGCCCTCATTGGTTGGTTCCTGTCGGTGACCTGACCCAGGATCGAACCAGAAACCTTGGACATGGGGATGACGCTCTAACCAACGGAGTTACCTGGCCGGGCCCAGAATTCTGTGTGTTTATATTGAGGGACAGGGGAGGGCGCTGGGGAGGAAGGCCATCCAGTGTCCCCCAAGAAGCCTTAAGCTGCTTCTCCTGTCTGACCCATCCATCCCTCGTGGGGAGTGAGTCCAAAGGTCCATGTTTGTCAGAACTGAGGAACCCAGGGCTCACAGCCCCCCAGGGCGACTCTGTGGCCCGTAACAGCACAGAGCTCCTACCCATCCGTGTCCTGGAGAGACTGTCGGACACGCTCAGACACTGCTGTTCTCACAACTGCATGAAGTAAACCCGAGACACCATTTTCCACCCACCGATTGGCCAGATGAAGATGACGGGTGGCGAGTCTGGGAAACGGCGCTTCCTTCCACCTGCCTTCCGCTTCTCCGCCAGGTGACCTAGCAGGATCTTTCCAACGCAGAGTGCACGCCTTCAGGTCTCTCAGGACTTTCTCTTGAAGCAGAACGTACAGAAAAGTGCTCGAATCCTACGTGAACAGCTTGGTGAATTCCTCCAGAAAATGAACCAAAAATGAACCATGCCCGAGCCACCAGCACCCAACATGTTTGTCAGAATTGAGGAACCCAGGGCTCACAGCCCCCGCAGGGCGACTCTGTGGCCTGTAACAGACAGAGTCGTACCCATCCGTGTCCTGGAGAGACTGTCGGACACACTCAGAAGCTGCATTCTCACAACTGCGTGAAGTAAACCCGAGACACCGTTTTCCACCCACTGATTGGCCAGATGAAGACGACGGGTGGTGCCCACCGCTGGCGAGTCTGGGAAACGGCGCTTCCTTCCACCTGCCTTCCGCTTCTCCGCCAGGTGACCTAGCAGGATCTTTCCAACGCAGAGTGCACGCCTTCAGGTCTCTCAGGACTTTCTCTTGAAGCAGAACGTACAGAAAAGTGCTCGAATCCTACGTGAACAGCTTGGTGAATTCCTCCAGAAAATGAACCAAAAATGAACCATGCCCGAGCCACCAGCACCCAGAACAGAAACGAGCAGCAGCCCTAACTGGTTTGGCTCAGTGGATAGAGCGTCGGCCTGCGGACTGAAGGGTCCCAGGTTCAATTCCGGTCAAGGGCATGTACCTTGGTTGCAGGCACATCCCCAGTAGGGGGCGTGCAGGAGGCAGCTGATCGATGTTTCTCTCTCATCGATGTTTCTAACTATCCCTCTCCCTTCCTCTCTGTAAAAAATCAATAAAATATATTAAAAAAAAACAAAAACGAGCAGCAGCCCAGCCCCCAAGCGACCCACAGCCTGGTTCCTCACAGCAGGGCCCGGTGCCGATCATTCTAGAGCTTAAAAAAAAAAAAGCTCTTCCTTTGCTCAGCATCTGTTGCATGGAGCTGCGGCTTACGTTCTGTTGTGCGAAGGAATCCCTGTCCATCTATCCTTTTGTCGATGGGAGCTGGTGTGGTTCCCGTTACAGAAATGCTGCTCGGACACAGCACCTGCACGAACACGTGCGTTTGGTGGAGCCTGTGTCCAGGAGCGGAGCGGTGGGGCCACAGGACTCGCATGTGTTCCCTTTCAGCAGATTCTTTGAAATTGGCTTCCAGAGTCCGTTTACCCATTTGTGCTCCCACCAGCACGTCTGAGCTGCACACACTGACGGGACTGTCAGTAGCTGTTGTTTAAGCCATTCTAATGGTATTTATTTTGGCTTTAATGGCATTTTTATGACTAATGGTGCCAAGCAGTTTTTCATGAGCTTATTAACCATTTATATGCTTTTTGTAGTTATATTAAATATTTTGCCTCTTATAAAGGGGCTGTTTGTGTTATTGATTTGAAAGTTATTTATATAATATATAGTTTATATATTT
>NW_005353927.1:947014-947925 GCF_000412655.1 Myotis brandtii
TCTTTTTCTTTTTTTTTAAAAAAAAATATATTTTTATTGATTTCAGAGAGGAAGGGAGAGGGAGAGAGAGATAGAAATATCAATGATGAGAGAGAATCATTGATCGGCTGCCTCCTGCATGCCTCCTATTGGGGGTTGAGCTGGAACCCAGAGCATGTGCCCTGACCAGGAAGGAATCGAACCATGACCTCCTGGTTCATAGGTTGACACTCAACCACTGAGCTATGCCAGTTGGGCAGTATAATTTATATATTTCTTTAAATATAAATATATTTGTCAAATATATATTTTGTGAATATTTTCTCCAAGTCTATATTTGTCTTTTCATTTTCTTATTTATTTACTAGAGGCCTGGTGCACGAATTCGTGCACAGGTGGGGTCCTTCGGCCTGGCCAGCGATTGGGGCCGATCGGGACCATCTCGCCCAGTGTGGGGGAGGGATTGTGGGAGGTTGGCCGGCTTTGGGAGGTTGGCTGTGGGGGCGCACTGACCACCAGGAGGCAGTTCCTGCATTGAGTGTCTGCCCCCTGGTGGTCAGTGCACATTGTGGCGACCAGTCCTAACGGTCGCTAAGGCTTTTATATACACTGAGTGGCCAGATTATTATGACCACCTGACGTTTGTAGGCAAATTAGCCATACACTGCATCGTATGGGATATGGAAGCTGAAGACCTGTTCGAACACCTTTGCTGTCTGCAGTTACCAAGATAAAACGTCTCCAATTCGCACAGGAACACAATGATTGGACAGTCGAGCATTGGAAAAAAGTCATGTGGTCCGATGAATCACGTTTCCAGTTGCATCATGCAGATGGCAGAGTGAGAATTTGGTGGAAACAGCATGAAAGCATGCACCCCACATGCATGAGTACAACCCTTCAAGCTGGTGGGGGCAGTGTTATGGTTTGGG
>NW_005353927.1:948163-950163 GCF_000412655.1 Myotis brandtii
AATAATCTGGCCACTCAGTGTATATAGATTAATTTTAGAGCAAAAGAAGAGAGTTACATCGATTTTTGTTGCTCCACTTATTTATGCATTCATTGGTTGATTCTTGTATGTGTCCTGACCGGAATTGAACCCACAACCTTGGAGTTCCTGGGGGGATGACACTCTAACCAACTAGCTAGAGAGAAACATCGATGAGAGAGATATCGATTGGTTGCATCCCACACACGCTCTGACCGGGGCCAGGGATTAAACCTGCAACCCTGCAAACCTGCAAACGTGCGTGCCCCCTCCCCCCACCCAGGGAATCAAACCTGTGACTCTTTGGTGCTCAGGCCAATGCTCCAACGACTGAGCCACACCAGCCAGGACAGGGCCTTCATTTTCTTAACAGTGTCTTTTGTAGAGCAGAAGTTTTCAATTTTGATAAAATTCAATTTATCACTTTTACTTGGTAATTATTTTTATTAATCCTATTGTTTATTTTATTTTTAGATTGTACCTATTTTATCTTATTTATTTATCTTTATTATTTATTAATTTAATTTAATTTTTTTTGTACTTTTTGTGTGTTAAAAAAATCTTTGCCTACCCTTAGGTCATGACATTTTTCTCTTGGTTTTTTTTCTAGGAGTTTTATAGTTTTAGATCTTACCTTTAAGTCTATGATCCATTTCCAGTTAGTTTTTGTGTATAATGTGAATGAAGAGTCAAGGTTCATTTTTCTTCATGTTCATGTCCAGTTGTTCCAGCACCATTTTCCGAAAAGACTCTTCAGTCCCCTTTGAATTAATGTGACATCTTTACTGAAAATCGATTGATTGATCCACGCGGTCCATTCCTGGGCTTTACCCATCGATCTGTGTGTTGGGCTGTCCCTGGACCACACTGATCACGGTGGAACACAGCGAACTTGAAGTCAGGTAGTGCAAAGCCTCCCACTTTGTTCTTTGCCCAAATAGTTGTGGCTGTTCCAGGTCTCACGCATTTCCAGATAAATTTTAGAATCAGCTCGTCCATTTCTCCCACAGCCCACTGGGATTTCAACTGGGGTTGTCTCGACTCTACAGATATTTAGGGAGAACCGACAAGTGGATATTTCAAGTCTTCCAAGTTTTAAATCCATGAATATGGTATATCTCTCCTTTTTAAAAAACGTACTTAATGCCTGGGCCAGTGTTCTCAGTGGTTAGAGCATCAGCCCTCACACCGAAGGGTCTCGGGTTCAATTCCAGTCAGAGGCATATACCTGGGTTGTAGGCTCAGGACGTATGTGGGAAACAGCCAATGGCTGTCTCTCTCTCACATGTTTCTTTCCTCCCTCCCTTAATGTCTCTCTAAAAATTAACGGGAAAAATACCCTCAGGTGAGGATTGACCAACAAACGAAAACAACACACATGTGTAAGGTCTTCACTTTCTCAGCGGTGTGTGTGGTGTTCACTGTGTGCATCTTGCACAGCCATAGTGCCAGCCTGCAGGCTCGCTGGCCCCTGGCTCCCATCGCTGCTGCATCCGAGACCCCAGGGCTGGGAAGGAAGGGGAGGGAAGGAAGGCACTGTCACCCGCCCCCCCCCGCATCTGTTCCCCATCTGTGAAATGGGGAGAACAGTCCTGCCTCATGAGCTGGGAATGGCGAACACGTGTGCACGGTCTCAGCACCAGCAGCTGCAGTCGCCCCGAGGCACCCGAGAGGAACCCAGATGTGCTGGCCGGTCCCTCATCTGTGAGGTCAGAGAGGAACGGGACCAGTTCTCAAGGGAGAATCCAGTACAGATGTAGATGATGTGGATTTTTTCCCTCTTGCTGACTGCATCCGATCCGTCCCTAAGTTTGGTTTCCTTTTTGTTTTTTTAACAAGAGCTTCTCATTTGTCTGTGGGTCGCCATGCCCTCATGGGCTCATCTGGGACGGACCACAGCTGTGTGCTGATCACCAGGAAGTACACCTGGGGTGGTCTCCAGGCTTCGCCCGAAATGAACCCTGTGTGTCCACACGGAGCTC
>NW_005353927.1:950368-952153 GCF_000412655.1 Myotis brandtii
CTCCTTCAAGGTCAATGGTGACCTGCAACTGTGACTCTCTGGTCCTCATCTCAGCTGTGTTTTGCCTTCCCCCCACCCCACCCCGCCATGAGCTGTTGGGAACTTCAGGTGACACATTCCTTTGATGGCGCCCTCCTCTCTGAAAAGTGGCCCTGTTTCCTGATATTCTTTCTCCACCCAACTTCCTGAGTAATTCTGAGTCTGCCCCCTCCTCCCCTCCCACATCCCCGCCCTGGCCTGGCTCCTCCATCTTCCCAGCCCCACTCACTCCCCGTGTCAGCTTCCCAAGGCTGCCAGACGCAGCGCCATGCATGGGCGACTCAGAGCATCCGAAACTTCTCTGGAAGTTCTTGAGGTTAGAAGTCCAAAATCAAGATCTGTGGGCAGGGCCGTGTCCCTCGAAACCTGCAGGGAGCCCCCCCTGACCTCTTCCGGCGTCTGGGCTGGCCAGTGCGTGTCCCTCGGCTCACGGCCGCATCTCTGGGTCCCCCGTCGTCACTGGCCTTCTCTCTGTGTGCCTGTCGCTGCCCCAGTGCCCCTGATTTGTAAGGACACAGTCATACTAGATTAGGGCTCATCGTAGGAGCTCGTCTTAACTCCGTCATCGGCAAAGACCCAATTTCCAAATTAGGTCACAGTCCCGCCCTGGAATCAGGACTTCAGTCTATCTCTTTGGGGACACATTTCAACCAATACACCCCCTCGAACCCGCCCTCCCCGGGGCAGCCCACGGGGCAAAGCACACACCCAGCCCTGTCCTTCATCTGCTCGAAATCCTCCCAAGACAACGGAGTATTACTCGGCCATGAAAAGGGACGAAGCACCGACACGCCACACGCATGAACCTCGAAAACACGCCGAGTGAGAGGAGCCACGAAAGACCCTGTAGTGTAAGAGTCCCCGGGAATGAAACGCCGGAACAGGCGCATCCCCAGAGGCAGGAAGTGGACTGGTGGTTGCCTGGGTTTGGGGGCCGAGGGGGGTGTCTGCCGGGGGTGGACGGTTTCTTTCTGGCTGATTGTGGTGACACAGGCACAACTCAGCGACGGATCTGAAGCCGTCCAAGCTCACACTTTAGACCAGTGGTTCTCAACCTTGGCTGCACGTTAGAATCCACCTGGGAATCTTTTTCAAATCCTGATTTCTGGGCCTCATCCTCCGGAAATTCTGTTTCTTTGTGATGGGGTGAGGCCACAACATTAGTAACAAAGAAACAGAATTTCCTGAGGATGAGGCCCAGAAATCAGGATTTAAAAAAGATTCCCAAGTGATTCTCACGTGCAGCCAAGGTTGAGAACCACTGCACTAAGTGGATAGATTTCACCAGCTGGGAACTCTCCCCCGCCCCCGCCCCCCCAAAGCTGCCACAAAGCAAGCTCCTTCCCGGTTCCCCAGCGCCCCCCGGAGGCGCCACACTCCGATGGCGTCTGAGCTGGAGGATCAGTGTCCTGGGCGCACAATTCACAAGAGGCTACGGCCACACAGAGAGGGGCGCTGCCATGGACACACAGAAGGAGGCGCCGCTATGAAGACCCGCGTTGCCACAATCCCACCCAGACACACAGCAACGCCCAGAGTCACCAAGCCACACACACACACACACACACCCTCCCCCAAAGTGCAGCGTGGCAGCCGGCCAGGGACCCCGACATTCCTCGGGGACACCCACACCCCGTTCAGCAGCAGGCGCAGCTGTGGCCACGCTCCTGGCGGCGCCCACTAGCCCCACAGCCCTCCCCAGAGCAGCCCACAGACCCCAGCAGCCACCACACCATGTCGCACAGG
>NW_005353927.1:952295-956045 GCF_000412655.1 Myotis brandtii
CCCACTTACCGGGCCGTCCTGCTCAGCCCACTCACTTCCCCCGCTGCCCCGGAACCCGCCGGCTCCTCACCCCAGGAAGTGGGCGAGGTATTTTTAGTTACAATTAACCTCCCGCCCAGTCTCCCTCCTCCCCAGGCACATCCAATTGGTTTAATTAGAGAGAATTAAGTGAGAGGCATTTCCAGGCGCCGGGAGAAGGAGGGGGCGGAGGGGGTGCCCCTCCCTCTTAGCAGCGCCCGGGTTCCCAGGGGTCAGGCCTGGGTCCAGCGCGGCCCCCTCCCCATAACCTGTCCCCACAGGCCTTCAAGGGGGGCTCGGGGTGGAAGTCCTTCCTGCTGTCTATTCCTCACCCACCCCCCTTCAGTCCTGGGGAGTTTGGGGGGAGGTAAACACTAACCAGTCACCACAACAGTCTCTAACCCAGAAACTAGTTCGTGTTGGGCCCTTTAAAAATCACAGTCTTAGATTCTCTTTTCTTTTAATCCTCCTTCAAGGATATATATGTTTTTATTGATTTTAGAGAGCGAGGAAGGGAGAGAGCGAGGAAGGGAGAGAGAGAGAGAGACATCGGCTGCCTCCTGCACACCCCACACAGGGATCGAGCCTGCAACCCAGGCATGTGCCCTTGGCTGGAATCGAACCCAGGACCCTTCAGTCCACAGACCGGCGCTCTAACCACTGAGCCCCGGCTAGGGCTAGATTCTATTTTTTTTTTAAATGAGAGGCCATTGAGCAGAGTGGTTAGCACACAGGCTCCGAGGCTGCCAGGCAGTCCTGGTTCTCATAGAGCAGTGATTCTCAACCTTCTGGCCCTTTAAATACAGTTCCTCCTGTTGTGACCCAACCATAAAATTATTTCCGTTGCTACTTCATCACTGTCATGTTGCTACTGTGATGAATCGTCATGTAAATATCTGATATGCGGGATGGTCTTAGGCGACCCCTGTGAAAGGGTCGTTCGACCGCCAAAGGGGTCGCGACCCACAGGTTGAGAACCGCTGTCATAGAGACTCACACTCTCCGGCTGTGTGACCCTGGGCACGTGACTCCACCTCTCTGGGCCTTGGTTTTCTCCTCCGGGAACGGGACAGTGATCATCCCACCTCCTGGGACATAACGGTGGGTTTACCGGGTGGGTAGGATAAAGCTCCTAGAACAGCCTGGCACATGCGCACTAGCAAAGGGTAAATAAACGCGTAGTGTATCCCCTACCCTGCGCCACCGCCAGCTTCTAGCAGACCCCACGACGCACTCATTTACACGGCCTACGCGGGTCTCCCCATCCTCCCCCTCTCCCCCCCACCTCAGCTCCCCTAGGGCAGGGGTTTGGTTTGTTCACTGAAGTGATGAGCAGAGAGTGTGCCCCGGAAATACCTGGGGCCCAAATGAATGAATGAACAACAGGTGAAGGCCGTTGAGTCTCAGAACTGCTCCCTCCGCTCCTCACCTGTTTCCAGGCAGCCCTCAGCTCTGGGCTGCAGTTTCTCTAGTTACAGAGAAGGACTCGTGACTTTGAGTGCTTACGGCGTGCCAGGCGGCGCCGTTCTCAGCACGTCCCCTGCCAAACCTCTGCTCATCAGCACGACAGACCGGTGAGGTGGGTGTGGCTACTACCCCCACTTTCCAGATGTGGAAACTGAGACCCAGAGAAGTGAGGTCACTTGTCCAAGGTACCACAGCTGTTATGTTCCAGAGGTGGGATTTGAACCCAGGTCTGTGGGCACCGCTCTCCACGGGTGAGGCTGATCGTGCCCAGCCTGCCCGTCTCCCATGGGACAGATGGAGAAGGTAACTGGAGCCACAGTGTGGGAGACTGATGCAACAGTGGCCCCCATTCCTCATCTCTCCCAGGATCCACCTCCCTTATAATGCGAGTTTGCAGCTCCTCCCAAGGAGGGTAGAGTCTATTTCCCCTTGGTCTGGCCTTGAGACTTTCCATGGCTAAGGGATGATAACCGTGAGCCAGATCTGAGCCGGGGCCTCTCGAGGGCTTGGGCCCTTCTGCTCTCTCTCTTGGAGTCCAATCAAGCCTCTATGTCAGGGGTCCTCAAACTACGGCCCGCGGGCCACATGCGGCCCGCCGAAAACATTTATCCGGCCCCCCGAAAACATTTATCCGGCTCCCCGGGTGTTTTTGCCGCCGCTGCCTGTCCTGCTTAGCAGCCGACTCGTCCCGGGCCCGCAGTGCGCATGTGTGTAATGTCTGAGGGACAGTGAACTGGCCCCCCTGTTTAAAACGTTTGAGGACCTCTGCTCTATGTGAACAAACTTGATTGACAGCCTGCTGGCTGATGTTACCACGTGGTCCTGTTGCCCCCGCTGCCAGCAAACTGGCCCCCAGAAGCAGAGCCCCCTTGTTGACCTGTCCCTGCCACAGACACACAAGAGAGCCCTACGGAAACCACAAGACCTGCCTCACTGAGCCTAGTTTAAGATATCAACCCAGCCCTAACCGGCTTGGCGTAGTGGATAGAGCGTCGGCCTGCGGACTGAAGGGTGCAAGGGTTGATTCCAGTTAAGGGCATGTACCTTGGTTGCAGGCACATCCCCAGTAGGGAGTGTGCAGGAGGCAGCTGATCGATGTTTCTCTCTCATCGATGTTTCTAACTCTCTATCCCTCTCCCTTCCTCTCTGTAAAAAAATCAATAAAATATATTTTTTTAAAAAAAGATATCAACCCATAAAATGATGAGCTAAAAAGCAGTGGGCGTTTTGAGCCACAAAGTCTAGGGATTGTTTGTTACACAGCAATAGCTGACTGATACATATGGAGTGCCCAAGGGCAGAGCAGGATAAAGAGTATGAATTGTCATTGTAATGAGTGCTCTATGAGCTTCAAATTGATGGGAATTTGAATCTTAGAAGAGACACAAAGACTCAAATTGGCTCTGGTCAGTATGCCTCAGTGGGTTGGGTGCCATCCTGTGCACCGAAAGGTTGCTGGTTAAATTCCCGGTCAGGGCATATGCCCAGGTTGCAGACTGGATCCCTGGTAGGGGGCATGCAGGAGGCAGCCAATCAATGTTTCACTCACATCGATGTTTCTCTCCCTCTTCCTTCCTCTTTCTCTAAAAATCAATAAAAACAAACACATCAGAACTCAAATTGGTGGCTTTTGGTTTTTAAGACTTTATCATTAAAAAAACAAAAGTAGAAGACATTAGAGAAGGGAGGTAGGAGGAGACAGGAGGGGGGTGGGCTGGGAGGATGAAGGGAACCTCCCCAAATATCGGATCCAGGTGACCCTCCTCCCCTGACGACCCCAGCCCACCCCAATGCCCTCTCTGTCCTGGAGGTGGGGGACCCCAGCCACCATCTTCTGAGGACCCAGATCTCAGCTTGGGTTCCTGGCAGCGGCGAGGGCAGAAGTGGGGCACAGAGCCTAGAGGCCTTGTCTTTGTCCTTGAGAGACCCCCCCAGCAGGTGCTCAGGCCCCCCGTGTCCTGGCGGGGCCCCAGGGAGGTAGGCGTTGAGTGGGCGGGCCGTAGGAGATGGGGTCCTGAAGCCAGAGGTGGGGACCGGAGCCAGGTGTTAGCCTGCTGGTCACAGTTCAGAAGCTGGAGTCTGTGGAGAGGGGAGGAGGGGCCACGTCAGGGGGTGGGGAGGGACCTGGCCCCCCCATGTCAGCCCTTCTGAGTAGTCCCCACCAGCCCCACAGTGAGAGGGATGGAGAGAGAGAGAGAGAGAGAGAGAGAGAGAGAGAGAGAAAGAAGGAGGAGGAGGAGGAGGAGGAGGAGGAGAAGGAGAAGG
>NW_005353927.1:956216-958907 GCF_000412655.1 Myotis brandtii
GGGAGAGAGTGCTGGAAAGAGAGATAAGGAGACAGTTAAGACAGAGAAGGACAAAGAGAGAGGGAGATAAAGAGACAAAGAGAAGACGGAGAAGAAGAAGAAAGAGAGGAAGAGAAAGAGAGAGGAAGAGATAGAGAGAGGGAGAGAGGGGGGGAGAGAGGGGGAGAGAGAGAGGAAGAGAGAGAGGGAGAGAGGATCAGAACAAAATAGAGGGAGAGAGACAGCGCTGGAAAGAGAGATAAGGAGACAGCTAAGACAAAGAGAGAAGGACAAAGAGAGAGGGAGATAAAGAGACAAAGACAAGAGTGGGCGAGGGGAGAAAAGGCAGCCCCCCGGGAAGTAGGATGAGAAGCTCCCAGGCAACGCCTGTCCACACGGGTCAGAGCAGAGCTGAGACCCCCCCTGACCAGCCAGGCTCTGAACAAACCTGTCCGTCTCTCCTGCCCGGGCTCAGGCCTCCACGGCCCTCATGCCTAAGCCCTCCCAAGGCTCCACTCCCATCTCCCAGCCTTTCTGCTGGCCCTGAATTTATTACCGACTCGCCAGCTCAGACCTCTCTCCTCCTCATGTGTGTGGGGTGGAGAGGGGCTGTTTCACAGCCTTGAAGTTTCTAGGTGCGCTGGGCCTTTGCATATGCTGTTCCCTCTTCCCCTGCCTCACTCCTCCTATTTTCCTGTCTCAGCTCCAAAGTCCCCTCCTCCAGGAAGCACTCCCTGAACTCACCAGCCTGGGTCTGATGTCTTCTCTGGGCTCCTCCAACTCCTGAGCTCCCTCATCCCACCCTGCCCACTCTGGGTCATCACTGTCTGAGACGGGTCTGCCTCCCCCACTGGATTGTGAGCCCCCAAGGGCAGAGCTGGGGCTGTCAAGGTGACTGCCATGTTCCCAGCACCACCCAGCACAGGGCCAGGCACAGCGGTGCTCAGGGAATGTGTATTGAATGAATGAATGAATGAATGAATGAATGCTAAACTAAGAGTTTCAACTTCATCGGAGGGCACTAGGGAGCCACAGAAGGTTTAATGCAGAGAGGGTCAAGATCTGATCTGTGCTTCAGAAAGTCTGGGTAGCCTCTCAACCCTCAGCCTTTGCACATACTGTTCCCTTTGCTT
This sequence comes from Myotis brandtii, assembly GCF_000412655.1. NCBI lineage: Eukaryota > Metazoa > Chordata > Mammalia > Chiroptera > Vespertilionidae > Myotis > Myotis brandtii. Next base: position 957,329 of record NW_005353927.1, read on the forward strand.
TTCTGAGCTGAGTGAACCTGCACAACTGAGCTCTTCTCTCTGAGCCTCAGTTTCCTCATCTGTAAAATGGAAATAATAATAGTTTCTCCCTCTTGGGGTTGTTGTGAAGAAGAAACCCTAAAACCTTAAGACCTGGGAGAATAGGAGAATGTGTCCTATTACTTTGCCCCTAACTTCTACCCAGGGATTCCTATTCATGCTCCAATATCCTGCCCAGAAGCCACTTCCCCCATGAAATCTTCCCTGATATCTGAGACAGCAGACGACTTCCTCCTCTGGTCAACTTGTGTTTTATTGTTTCAACGGTGGCACTGGTTTCTGATGTCCACTTCCTCAACAAGCACAGAATCTTTCTCAAGAGCAGACCCGCCCTAGCTGGTTTGGCTCAGTGGATAGAGCCTGAAGGGTCCTTGGTTCGATTCCAGTCAAGGGCACATGCCGGAGTTGTGGGCTTGATCCCCAGTGGAGGGCGTGCAGGAGGCAGCCAATCAATGATTCTCTCTCATCATTGATGTTTCTATCTCTCTTTCCTTCTCCCTTCCTATCTGAAATCAATAAAAATATATTTAAAAAAAAAAAGAGCAGACTGTACTTGCAGCGTTTCAGAACATGTGTGTATGCGTGTATGTATAGATGGATGGATGGATGGATGGATGAATCACCTTCCCCCAAGCCTTGGAGAACCCTTTGTTCAGGGACCGACGCTGCCCTGCTCTGGGTGGTCCATGACTGGAGTCCACAGGCCTCACAGCGCTGCACAGCCCCCAGCCCAGCAGCCCTCACATTGGACACTCACACTTCTCCTGAGTCCTGCCTCTATAGGTAATGCCACTCTCCTTCCAAGTTCACACTCATCCCCATAGATCCTGGAAGACAAAAGAGGGTTAGCGGGTCCTCACCAGGCACCCCATAGGCACCACAGTCCCTCTCGCCCCTTTCTGACCCAGGGGATTCCTCCATCGGGACAGACTGAGCCATTGTCTAAGACCATGCTGGTCATTTAAAGAAAAGTGGAGCCTTCCCATAGGTGGGCACCCGGAAATCAGCCCCCCTGTTATGCAAATGAGGCCCTGTCTTCATTATTCATGAACGTAATCCCAGAAGGTGCGGCACCTTCAATAGAGGAGGGGCCTGGTGCTGGAGGTGTGGCTTAGTGAAGGGGCGGAGCCTTACCTGGTGGCCTGCCAGTCATGTGTGGCTGTGTTTCTGTGTAGCCCCCCATGGGCTGGCCCTCTGGGCTGAAGGCTGCACCCTGCCCTGCGGGAGGGGTTTAGGGGTGCAGCCTGAGCCCCAGGGTGCCTGGGTCTGGGCTTTGACCCTCCTCGGGGAGCACCGGGCCCTCTCTCCCCACCTCCTCCTGGTACCTGTGCGGTTGGATTGATCTATCATTGGTTGCACGATGCGTCTCCGGGCGTTAATGAACCTGGAGTGGGGTGGTCATGGACATGAAGGAGGGTGCAGGGGAGAGGCAGAGGTGAGCACAGAGACAGAGAGAGCTGGGAAGAGAGGGCTGGAATGGGAGGAGAAGGCGCAGGTCTCCCCGGGCTCCGCGGTCTCCTTCAGCACCGCGGACAGCGCC
>NW_005353927.1:959086-963043 GCF_000412655.1 Myotis brandtii
CCACCGGGGCCCCTCACCAGTTGTTGACTTGCAGGATGGTGAGCCCCGTGTCCTGCGCCAGCTGTTTCTTCTGCTCCTCCGAGGGGTACGGGTGCTGTGGCCACCAGCAAGAGTCACCCTGCCTGCTGGGCCACCAGCTGGTCCCCGAGGCCGGCCGGCGAGCCCCGGCTGGGGCAGGGGCCGGAAGGGCCAGCGAGCGTCTGAGCGTCCGAGCTTCCCCGTGCTCCCCGAGGCCCCGCCAGGGAAGCAGAGCCAAGCTTCGGGCAATTAGGCCCGTGGGCGCCCCGCCTCCCCCAGCAATTAGAGGCTAATTGGCCAGCTCTCATTCGGGAAGACGGAGCTGGGGACAGGGCTCCATTGCCGGGAAGGGAGGCAAAACCCAGCCCCGGCCTCTGAGCCGGGCAGGGCCCTGTGCACGGCTCTCCCTGCCCCACTTTCTCGTTCTCCATGCCTCTCTCCCCTCCCCCTTCCCTGTGACTCGGTCTCTCCTTGTCCATCTGGGCTCCTCTCTCCTCTGCAGAAGGGAGGTGAGGCAGCCCTGCCCCCACAGAGTGTGCTGGCTGGCGGGTGGCTGATGGATGGGTGGGTGGCCAGAAGGGCAGATGGTCAGTCGCACGGGTGGGTGGGTTGGGGAGGGCTGAGTGAGTTAAGAGCCCTGAGCAGCACCTGGCACACAGGATGCTTTTTCCTGCGCAGTCCCCCCCTCCTGGACACCCCCCCTCAATGCTCCCCGCCTCAGTCTCCCGTCTCTGGGTGTCTCCGGGCCTTGTCTCTGTGCCCTGCTCCCCCGGGGGGAGGGCTCTCACCGAGAGGTGCTGGAACAACCAGGCTCTCATGATGTTCGTGGCCACCTTGGGGAAGATGCCCCTTTTCTTGTTCCGCCGCCGCTCGGGGTCCAGCTCCTCGTCCTCCCCCCCAGAGCTGGGGGAGGCCACGCTGGTGTCCAGTCCGTCTCCTGAGGGGGGAGGGGAGTGCTGTGCTTGTGGACGTGAGGGTGCGAAACCGGAGGCCCAGAACCCTTGCCCAAGACACTCCCCCCCACCCCCGGCCCCCTTGGCAGTCCCACTTGCTGTCTAACTTCAGTCCTCAGGCTGGCTCCACATTTCCCTTCTACCTGCCCCCCTCCCCCCCCAGCTTCTCACCTGGGTCACTGGAGTTGTCCCCACTCTGGGAGGCCAGGCCCCCGCTGGACGGCCCCGGGGTCCCCAGATGCACAGACCCGCTGTCTTCCTGGTCCCTAAGCCAGGAATTATTCTGGGAAACAAGAGTTGGAAGTCACCGCACAGTAGCTAAGACGACGGGCTCTGGGGCTGGGGCTTCTGGGAGGAAGGCCTGTCCCTGCCTCTCCCCTGGCTGCGTGACCTTGGGCAGGTCACCTCCCCTCCCCGTGCCTCGGTTTCCCCAGCTGGATAATGGAAGACTATCCTGGTCCCCACCTCACAGAGTGTGGAAACTCAGGGAGTTAATTTACACGAAGGCACAGTAGCCACTCAGTAAGGATGAGTTTACACGGACCTATGGCACCTTATCTGTGGTCCGTGGGGCTGGAGGTGGTTCGGAATTCAGAACTGGTCACACTTTTAGACAGTAAGTCAGCGCACAGCGCACACGCCATGTGTTTCATGCCACCCTCAGCGGGGTCTGGGCATAACCTCGTCATCAAGCTCATTAACATTTCTGCAGCAAAATGGATGGATATTTAACTAGGTGGAATAAATAAAGGCTATAAATAGCCTCTCATTAGTTCAGGTCAGATTTTGCTGCCAAATGAGTTTGCACTAAACTTATGGGCGCGAGCAGCGGGTGGGGGAGAGGGTGGGCGGTAACAGCTTTCACTGTTTAGAGACTTGGGGGTCTCAGAACTGCAGACCCGGAGTCCGGGACTGTGCTTTCTTTATCCAAACTCCTTGAGGAACTTGACCAGGTGTTGGGCTTACCCTCTGCCCCAGCTCCGCGTCCCAGAGGCCAAGCCACCCGCATGGACACGGCACCATGACTTCTTTGTCATTCGGCTTAACGTTCAGTTCAACGTTGGGAGGCAGATTGGAATGTGTGGGAGGGATGCAGACAGCCCTAGGAGCCCTGGGTGCCCGGCCTGCCCCATGGATGGCCCTCGACCTGCCTATAAACAGCCCCTCCCCACAGGACCCGCCCTCTGAGGCCTGCAGAGTACAGCCCAGGACATCCGCTCAGGGAAGCCTTCCGCAGGCTCGTCCTGTGTGTGCAATTGCGTGCCTGGTGCCTGGAGCGGGCTTGTGTGTGAGCTGCAGGGGCATCGGGTCTGAAGGCTTCAGGGTGGACGTGACTGTCCCCTGCAGCGGTTCCAGCACTGGATTCGATCCACTGCTGTGGGTGAGCCTCCACGCTGGGGTGCGTGAAGCTGGCCTGAGACCGTGACAGTGCGAGTGCCTACATGGCCTGGTTGTCGCTGGACGGGAGGTGGCTGAGGCGTGGGTGGAGCTGAGACATGCAGTGGGTTCTGAGGTGGCTGTCGCTCTCGGGGATGGCCAGGGGGCTGTATCTGACTACCATCGAGTGTGTGGCTGTAGGTTGTCCTATTTGTGAGACCGTGTGTGGTTGTCCTGGCTCCTGCTCCCGCGGTGGGCAGCTCAGTGACTATATTGGCTGGTAACTGCTGAGGGAGGGAGTCGGGGTTGTGTGAAGATAAGGAATAAGGCCTGGGCTGCGTGGTGGAGCATCGACCAATGAACCAGGAGGTCATGGTTCGATTCCAGGTGGGAATGTCGTGCCCAGGTTATGGGCTCGATCCCCAGTGGGGGGCGTGCAGGAGGCAGCCAATCAATGATTCTCTCTCATCATTGATATTTTTATTTTTCTAGCTCTCTCTCCCATCCTCTCTGAAATCAATAAAAATATATATATATTTTTAAAAAAGATGAGGACTATGGCTGTGTCTCCGAGTGAGCTGTAGCCAAGTGTCACATGCAGGTGGCTCTCGCCGAGTGGGTGGATACTATGGGCTGTGGCAGAGGGTCCCTGGGGCCCATCTGTGACTAGCGTGAGGCACACCCAAGTCCGGTTGGGGCATGGCCGCACGCCTGTACCTGGGTGCAGGTGTCGTGCTGCATAATTGCTGGGTGTGTGAGAGGGCGACCGTTGAGGGTGTGGGCCTGGTTGGGATCCACATGGCTGGGCTGTCGTGTGGTTGTTGATGAAACCACAGTCCGACTGTTTCAGAGACGGAGTGGCACGGGGTGTGTGCACACCCGCTGTAGGGAGACTGTCAGGCGGTCAGGTAGCGCGTGCGTGCGGGTGTGCAGGCCCCGTGGTCAGTCTGGGTCTAGGTGTCGCTGTCTCTGATGTGTGTGGCAGCATCTGGGGGCATGTGGCTCAGTCTCCATCCGTGTGGTTGTTGCATGTGTACCACACACTCACACTCACACACACACACACACACACACACACACACAGAATGACGGTGTCTCAACCGGGCTGTGTGGTCTACGGTGCGGCTGGGTATATGGTGCAGGCTGTCACTGGCCATGAGTGACAATGGCTGGAATTGAGCCTGTGCGGCCGTGTGTGAACCTGTGTGGGTGTAGCTGAGTCTATGGTGGTGTCCTCAGTGGTTAAGGCGTGTGTGTGTGCGTGCGTGTGTGTGTTTGTGTGTGTGTGTGTGCATGTGCGTGTTCTCATGCTGTAACCCCGCTGCCTGGCTGGCTCCGCTTGCAGGCGATGCCTGGTGCCCGCCCGGCCCACCTGGTCCGGGAGGCTGGGGCAGGAGGCCGGGTAATCCTCGAGATCCTCCCTGCAGCCGCCGTCCCGATCCTCGATGACCAGGTCGATGGGCATCTTTCCCTTGAGGCAGGTGATGTAGCGGTGACAGAAGTTGTCGCACAGGTCGTGGACCTGAGGGGGCACGGGGTACTGGGGGGGCCACCCGGGGGCCAGGGCTGGGGTGAATGGGAACGGGGGTGGGGAGAGAGCCTGAGGGGA
>NW_005353927.1:963088-965115 GCF_000412655.1 Myotis brandtii
GGGGGCGGGAGTGGGAGTGAGAAGCACTCACCTTCTCCAGCTCCAGCAGGTGGAACCGGAGCACCTGGATGGCCTGTATCATCTGAAAACAGAGACAGCGAGCGGGCAGAGGGGCGGCGGGAGGGAGACGGAGCAAAAGAGAAGAAGGGAGAGGAGGAGGAGGAGGAGGAGGGGGCGAAAGAGGGAAGAGAAGAGACGGAGGGAGAGAAAGAGGGAGATAGAATGACAAGGACAGAGAGACGGAGCAAAGAGAGACACCAAGACAAAGAGACAGGCGCAGAGAGAATTAGAGATCGGAGATGGAGGCCCCGAATTCCGGGAACGGCGTCGGATTGTGTCAGAGACAAAGAGAAGCGCGCGGTGCAAGAGACAGGAAAGGATCCATCACAAGAGGCGCGAACACAGGGAAGCTGCAATAACAACGCCCTCTCCTTGGCGGGCTTGCCCTCTGCTCTGGGGCCCACCCGGCACCTGCGAACTACATTTCCCAGAGTCCTTTGCCAAAGGGCTCCGCCAATAGGAAGCGCGGCGGGAGCTGGGACCTGAAAGAAGCCAGGGCATTCCTCCCTCTCCCTCCCTTTCCTCTCTTCTCTTTCTTGGCTCTCTCCCCCTCCTCTCTCCTTTGCAGCTCAGTCCCCGCACTCATTTGGGGGGTGGGCTCTGTTCTCCCGCAGAACAGCTCCTGCGCACCGAGTCTGCACCAGGCACTGTTCTAGGCTCTTTCTCCTCTCTCCTTTGCAGCTCAGTCCCCACATTCATTTTGGGGGGTGGGCTCTGTTCTCCCGCAGAACAGCGCACCGAGTCTGCACCAGGCACTGTTCTAGGCTCTTGACTCTCGTTAACTCATTAAATCCTCACCAGAGCCCTTCGAGGTAGCAATGACTACTAGATGCACTTTACAGATGAGGAAACGGAGGCGCAGGGAGACGGAACTACAGTGGGGCCTTGACTTACGAGTTTAATTTGTTCCAAGACCGAGCTCGTTAAGGAGCTCGTTAACTCAAATTACTCTGTCAACTCAATGCAAAAAATCGGCCGAGAGACAGCTGGTATCTCAAAAAACTCGTTAGTCGGGACACTCGTAAGTCAAGGTCCCACTGTACTTGTCCTGGCTCACAGAGCTAGGCTGTGGCAGAACTTGGCTTCGAACTCGAGCCACTGGCCTGCGTTCTCAAGTCTAGGCCATACCGCATTGCAAAGGGGCAACAGTCTTCACTGTGTGAAAATGTGGGCCCCCCAACCAACCCCAAGGCTATGGAGGGCGGGACAGGAGACCCCCGTGCAGGAGCGGGCATTGTGGGGGGGGGCCCGGGCCTCACCAGATTGTCCAGCTCCGGGTTGGAGGAGAAGAGGGGCCTCTCGGAGCGGACCTGGGGGGGAAGAGAGAGGCCAGGGCGGGCACACCTGTCTCCCGCCTGCCCTCCCTGCTGTCCGGGGCCTGGCTGCACGCAGGCGGGTGCCCACCTGCTTGGCAAAGGCTGCGATGTCCTCATTGAAGGAATCGGAGGAGCAGACGTCACCGCCCAGGGGTGCGCCCAGCCCGGCCCCGGCCCCATCACGGGGTGAGCAGGTGGCCAATTCACATTTCTCAAAGACCAGGGCCAGCAGCGGGAAGAGCGGGTGTCTGGAGGGAGCAGGAGAGGAGACATCTCATGAGGGGAGGGCCGGGGTCTTTGAAACTCTGAGCAACCGGGAGGAGAGGGGAGACCCAGAGGGAGGGGTTAGAGAGAGAGAACCAGAGTGAGATACAGCCAGAGGGAGAGAGAAACAGTCTAGTGCAGTGGTTCTCAACCTTCTGGCCCTTTAAATACAGCTTCTCATGTTGTGACCCAACCATAAAATTATTTCCGTTCCTACTTCATCACTGTCATGTTGCTACTGTTATGAATCCTCATGTAAATATCTGATATGCAGGATGGTCTTAGGCGACGCCTGTGAAAGGGTCGTTCGGCCGCCAAAGGGGTTGCGACCCACAGGTTGAGAACCGCTGGTCTAGAGAGACCAAGAAACAGAGAGGAAGGCCTGAA
>NW_005353927.1:965343-966825 GCF_000412655.1 Myotis brandtii
CTCCAGGTGCGGGAGGCAGTGCCTCCGAGAAGCCAGCCAGGGTTGCAGCGCCGTCCACGATGCCTGGGTAGTGGGGCAGCTCATCGTACTGAGGGAGGCAAGAGGGGAGAGCTCAGGGAGGCATCAGCACCAGCAAGAGCCCTCCTGGCCCTGGACCGGAGACTCCCTCTCCCTCTCCCTCTCCCTTCACAGGAACCCACACTGGCCTCCAAGTGCCCCAGCCATGCCCCTCATCCCCCCCAAGACCCTCCATGCCCCGTGGAGCTGTGTGGGACTGGGGTCCCTGTCCAACGGCCTGCTCTTGTACCCTGGGCTGTGACAGAAGTCCCATCAGAGACTCCTGAAGTGTGGGCAGGAAGGCCCAGAGGAGAGAGACAGACCCAGGTCTCCGACCTGAGGGTCAGGGTGTGTGTGTGGCGGGGTCGGGGGGTGAGGGGGGTCAGGGATCAGGTGGCTGGTAGCTGCCAGGTCCTCACAGAATGAGGAAGAGAGGAAGGAGGGGAGGAAGGCCTGGAGACAGATTTAGAGAAAGACAGAGGGAAGGGGGGAAAGAGAGGGAGAGAGAGAGCGAGAGAAGGTGAGAGCGATAGAAAAAGAAAGGCAAAGAGAGAGAGAGACAGGGGACAGAGAGGTGCAAAGAGGCAGAGGGAGAGTGGAGAGGGTGAGACAGAGAAGATGCAAAGGAAAGAGGCAGAGGCCGGAGAGAGGTGGTCACTACGGACACTTCCCAGGGAAACGGTGCATGGCTTGTACCCAATGCAGTCTCCCCACGTCAATTTCACTTCAGTTTTCAAATAAGCACAACCAGTCACAGCCCACTCACCAGGTGGGTCCAACACACACACACACACACACACACACGCGCGCGCCAGAGCCAACTGCCAGGCACAGGAATGAATGAATGAATGAATGAATGAATGAGGCATTTCGCACAGTGCCTGGCACACATTCAATCAACTCTTGTTGAACGGGGTGTGGGGGGCGGGGGAAACCGCCAAATCCCACACCCGCACAAGCTCACTTTTGCAAACAGCCCCCCAGAACCCACGGGCAGCGGGCGAGATCTCTGTGCCCCGTCATCCCAGGAGCACACGCGCTGGGAGCCCGGGACTCCGAGCGCCCAGGTCGCACCCATCCCTTGGAGATGCAGAAACTGAGGCTTAAAGAGGCGAAGGGACTCGGGGGCGCGGGGGGCCCTGGGTCTGCCCCCCTCCTTCACTCCCTCCCCGAACTTCGGAGCCTGAAGTTGCTCCAGCGGCTCCGGGCGGTTCTCCACACCACCCGCTCCTCCTGCGCCTCCAGCCCCCGGGCGCACACTCACCTCCTCGCCGCCGCCTCCGCTCAGCGCGTCCCCGGGACAGAAAGGGGCGGGGGACCCACCTCCCCCAGCACCGTCCCCACCCCGAACCCCCGAGGACTTGGAACAAAAGTCCAGCGGGAGAAGGATGGGGGCAGCGGAGGAAGCGAGGGGGTGGGGGAAAG
>NW_005353927.1:968401-968896 GCF_000412655.1 Myotis brandtii
CGCGCTCTGCGCCCTTCTCTGCCTCTCTCTCTATCTCTCTGGTTCTCTATTTTTTTCTACATCTTCGACTCTCTCCCTCTTTCTCTCTCTCTCTCTTTCCTCATTTCTTTCCGTCTTTGTCTCTGTCTCTCTCCCATCTCTGCCCCCACATCTCTGCCTCTCTCCGTCCCTCCCTCCCTCCCCCCCCCTCCCCCGGGTCCTCTCTCCAGCTGTCTCCCCTCTCCCTCTCTCCCTCTCTCGCTGACTGTGAAACAGGAGAGGAGAGAACCAGAGGCTGGAAGTAACCAAACCCCCATATTTTAGTTCTCCTCTTGCTCTGCCCCCTAACTCCCCTCCCCTGGGAGACACGGACTGCCCGGCGCGCGCGCATGTGTGTGTGTGTGTGTGTGTGTGTGTGTGTGTGTGTGTCCAGCTGTGTCCGTGCGCCTGGCTGTCTGACCCAGGCCTGGGGGCGGGGGGGCGGTTGCAGGAGTGACCGCAGGCGGTATTTCTGTC
>NW_005353927.1:969241-972318 GCF_000412655.1 Myotis brandtii
CAATCACTGGGTCTGGGACGGCGGAGTGTTAGCACAGGTGTGCGGCTGTGCGCGTGCGCCTGGAGGCGTCCTTCTGCCCCTCCGCCCGCTCTGACTCCCACCTGTTAGCAGGTCCTCAGCCTGAAGCCTCCGCAGCTGCCCGGGGAGGTCGCGGACTCTCCAGGATCGAGGGCGCGTGGTGTGACTGGCTGCAGGGATGCTGGAGAGAAGGTCCCCGCTTTGACCTGGTTCCCTGCGGGGGGCGGAGGCTGGGACCCGGGCGGCCACTGAAACTGGTGTTTGGATGCAACAAACTCTCAGTGCGCACCTGCTGTGTGCGGGGTGCTCTGGGGAATTCGCAGAAAAAGACCAACTTCCTGACCTCGTGGTTCCCTCACGTTCTACCGGGGGTGGGTGGGGAGAGAGACAGTCACGCACATAAATGTGTGCGTGTGAACTAGTGCCCGGTGACAAGTGCTCTCAGGAAACGCCGAGTGAGGGGGGGGGTGGTATATGAGCTGGGCAGGGAGGTCAGAGGGGGTGGCATCAGAGGAGAGCCCTGAAGAGGGCGAAGGAGCCATGCAGATCATTCCAGGCAGGGGAAGAGCAGGTGCAAAGGCCCTGGGGCAGGGATGCGCCTGTGCCTTCTAGGCAGCCATGGAAGGCGGGGGAGGGCGAGGAGGAGAGAGACTGGGATTTATTCCACATTAAGTGTCTTTATCCTCAGGTGCCCTTGGATTGGGGGCGGGGATGTGCAGCAGGCCACCTGTGGGCTTGGTGCTTATGTGTCCCCCCCAGGAAGATGGCCCATAGTGTTCATCAGATTTTCACGAAGGGAAACTTGACCCCCCTGCCCCCCAACGTTACAAACCATCACTCTAGAGCAGGGGTCCTCAAACTACGGCCCGCAGGCCACATGCGGCTGGCCGAAAACATTTATCCGGCCCGCCGGGTGTTTTTGCCAGGCCCAGAGAGAGGGGGGACAGGGCCCAGAGAGAGGGGGACGGGGCCCAGGGAGAGGGGGAGGCTGAGCCGGGAGCAGTGCGCAGCCCTGCTGGGCTCTAAGGAAACGTTTACAGCCTCATAAACAGCTCTGCCTGGGCAGCACCTGCTCTCTGCTAGAGGGATAGTGCCAAAGAGCAGTGAGATGGTGGGCTTGGGGGGAAGGGAACAGGAGCATGAGAAGGGAACAGAGATTCCCGGTCACCTCTCCTTTCCTGGAAATTAACCCGCCCAGGCCGGGCCGGGGCCGGGGTGAGGCCACGGAATGGGGGGAGGACAGAAGCACTGCCCAGCGGGACAGGGCACCTGGGGGGCTGGGGGCGAGGTCGGACGGGTCCTCCCTCCCTGAGTCTCCCCATCTGTGGGGTGAGCCTGGGTTGAGGGGAATGATGGGGACCAGCTAAACTAGAGGGAGCCAGGACTTGGGGGGGGCCTGGTGCTCCCCAGAAGCTCTTGTATGCGACTGTCCCACAGGTGACTCTGGCCCTTTAAGCAAGGCGGAGGGAAAGGGGTGCTTTAATCACTGCCACACACACCCCACCCCCCTGATAGGGGTTTTGGAGCAGAAAATTAATTTAAATCACTTTTTAATTAAAGATGCAAAGCCCTTCTGTGTGTCCCCTCCACGGCCCCCGGCTGAGGTTCGGGATGGGGGAGCCAGGGGCCTGCCCCCCCCCCTGCCTCACCTTGTGTCCTGGGGGGTTCGCTGAGGTCCCCTTGCCCAAGTTGGTTCTGAAAACAAGAAGTGTGGCCCGAGTGACAGTCCCAGAGAGGGGTGAGGGGACAGAGGCCGAGGCGACCGTCTTACCTGGTGGGGCCCAGGGGGGCCCGTGTGGGGGTGTCACTGGGAGGAAAGGGTGGTTTCTTCCACGGCTCTGCGCACAGAAGGACCCTCAGCCCCCACAACACGGGAGCGGGGGGAGCTGGGACTCGTGGGCATAAATCTTTTTAATTAAAGAGAGGAGGAGGCGTTGGAAGGGGGGAGATGGGAGTGTCTGGGAGAAGCCAGGGCCTGGGGAGGCGGAAGGGTGGCTGTCACCCGCTCCCCTGTCTGTGTGGTCCCTGTCCCCCTCCCTCTGGGTCCCTGTCCCCCTCCCTCTGGGCCCCTGTCCCCCTTTCTCTGGGTCTCTGTCCCCCTCTCTCTCTGTGGTCACTCATGGTCCCATCTCTCTGGCCTCAGGCCCCTCTGCCGAGCTGTCCCTTAAATGGTCCTCAGACCCTCACGTCCGGGGAGGGAGCCGATGGGGTCCAGGCCTGGGCCGGTGCTTGCTGGCCCATGTGGCTGCATCTGGAGGGGGGTGGGTTGCGTGCCTTCAGGGGCTCCCAGATGAACACCGGCCTGGAAGGGGTCTCCCCTCCAGTCCCTCCCCCACCACTTTATAGAGAGGAAGGCCCCGTCCCACCCTATTGAGACCTCCATGAATACATCCCGGGGCCTCCAGGTCTCCCCAACGCAGGTGCCCCCCAGCGTGGCTGTGGATCTCTCAGTGGCCTGGGGAGGGCCCTCTTGCTGACCCCAGTCCCCCATCCCCAGTGGCCCCAGGGACCCCCAGAGATCCCCCCCTCCAGGTCTGCTGCTGTCAGAGGCAGGAGCTGAGGGGGTGAGCGAGGAGCTGCTCTGGCCCCCTCCCGTCTTCTCTCTTGGTACCTCCAACTCTTGCCTCAGTTTCCCCTCTTTCTCATCCGCTCCGTGTTCGTGTCTCCCTCCCTTGTCTCTCCTCCCTCACTTAGGGCTCTCGCAGGGCCTGGGTCCCCGCCCAGGGCCTCCCGGGCTCTGTTGCTGTCTTGGGTGTCTGTCTGCTCCATTTCTGTCTCCTCTCTCCTTGCACCTCTTTCTCTCCACCTCTGTGTCTCCTTCTCTCTGTCTCCATCTCTGTGTCTTACTCTCACTCTCGCTCTCTCCCCCTCCCCTCCTCCCTCTACATCTGGGGGCCTCTGTCTCTCAGCCTTGGTGTCCCCCCCTCCGCGTCCCTGGGTTTCAGCCTCCCTGTCTCTGTCCCTCACTCCCCCACCCGCGGCCAGACCTTTCATAGATGCATCGCCCCATCCCCAGTCCCTCCCCCTGCCTGGCGCGGCTCCAGGAGAAGGAAATGTTT
>NW_005353927.1:972584-973201 GCF_000412655.1 Myotis brandtii
CCGACCCTCCCTTCCTGCCCCCCATCCTTCCTCGGAGGCCGTCCTCCTCCAGTTTCTCTGTGCCTCTGTGTCTCTCCACTTCTCCTCCTCCTCCTTCTCTCTCCCCCACTTCCTCTCTCACTGTCTCTTCTGTGTGTCTGTCCATCTGTCTGCTTCCTGTGTCTCTCCTTCCACCTTTTTCTGTCTCTGTGTCTCTCTGGATGCTCTCTCTGTCCACATCTCCATTGCTGTCTCTCCTCATCGCTCGCTCTCCATCTCTCTCTGTCTCTGGGGACCTCTGCCTCTCCCTCCCTCTCCCCCTCTGCCTCTCTGGGCTCCAGCCCTGGGCCCTGTCTGTGTGTCTCTCCCCCTCCCTCCCTCCCTCCCTCCCGCCTCACCCTGCTCGGGTCCCCCCGTGGGCCCAACGCCTTTGAATCGCGGGTTTTCTCTGCACGTCTCCAGGCAGCCGCTCTGGGGCTGTGTGCGCTGGCGTCGCTGGAGGATTTCTTTAAACCTCCGCGCCATCCCTGCCCCGATCCCGCTCTCTCCTTCCTCCCCTTCCATGCCCAAGCCTCTCTCTTCTACTTCTGTCTCCACGTCTGTGTGTTTTTCTCCTGTGGCCCCTCCCCCCTCCCCCC
>NW_005353927.1:973516-980480 GCF_000412655.1 Myotis brandtii
ACAGAGGCAGTGAGGCCTGTGGGCTGTGGACGTCCCATTCAGACCCCTAGGGTGTAACATCAGCTCCCACACAGGCACCTGCAACCCCCTGCCCACTCCCCCCCCCCAGTGTGCTCTCTAGCTGAGGGGAGGGGGTGCTGAGAGTCAACCCCTGGAAGCAGACTCCCCATCAGCATCCAGGGGCTAGTGGCTGAACACCCCAATTCCGCACCCTCAGGCTGGGCACCCGAAGCGGGTTCTGCCCGCAGGGGGCGGCCCGTGTGTCTTCCTCCCGCCTCCCCTCCGGTGTCTCGGGGAGTCACCTCCCACACAAACCTCTAGCCCCCCATCCTGGCCTCGGGCTGGCTTCTGTGGAGCCCAACCCAACACGGTGGCTGGGCAGGGGTGTGGCGGGTGGGCAGAGAGCGGCACGAGGGGAGACAAGATCCCCCCCATGAGGGCGAATGGTCCGTGCCCACTTGGTGCCCCATGTTCCCTCACACATGCATTCAGGTGTTGCTGCGGATCAGAGGAGATGGGCATTTCAATGGGTGAGGCAGACGACCCTCCAGGACGTGGGTGGGCCTCACCCAACCAGGTGAAGGTCTGAAGAGAAAAGACTGGGGCCTCCTGAGGGAGAATCCTGCTTCTGGGCTGCACTTGGACTTGAGCTGCAGCATCAGTGTCAGCCTGCTGGCCCGCCTGCAGCATTTGGACTTGCCAGCCCCAGCCCCAGCCCCACAATTGCATGAACCAGTTTAAAAGAATAAGTCCCGCCCTATCCGGTTTGGCTCAGTGGATAGAGCGTCGGCCTGCGGACTGAAGGGTCCCAGGTTCGGTTCTGGTCAAGGGCATGTACCTCGGTTGCGGGCACATCCCCAGTGGGGGGTGTGCAGGAGGCAGCTGATCCATGTTTCTCTCTCATCGATGTTTCTAACTCTCTATCCCTCTCCCTTCCTTTCTGTAAAAAATCAATAAAATATATTTTAAAAAATAAAAATCATCATTCTTCCCTTTAAAAAAAGAATAAGTCCCTATCTATCTATCTATCTATCTATCTATCTATCATCTATCTATCTATCTATCTATCTATCTATCTATCTAATACACATCCTATTGGTCCTATTTCTCTGGAGAACCCTCATTAATATACCTTCCAAACCTAAAACACTGTGAGCATGTGAGACATGGCAAAGAAGGAGAGAAACAAACAGGAGAGCCCAGACTCAGCGTCCCTCACAGGAGGCTGGGTGAGCGAAGTGTGCTGTGTTCACGCAGGTGGGTATTACTCGGCCTAGGACACAGGGACAGAGGGAGAGTCCCTGTGCAGACAAAATGCAAAGGAAGACACGGCTCCCGTCCGCAGCCGCAGCTCTCGGCTGACAGCCGGCCCCGGCGCAGCCTGGTGAGGGGCATCTCAGACACCAGATAACTTAGCCGGCACATGTGACTGCAGTCCCTGGGTCCCCAGTGAGAGAGAAGAACAACTTGTCATTTTAAGCCATTGAGTTTTAGGGTGATTTTTTGTTCTGTAGAAACAGATGCCAAAACAGGAAGCTTGGAGGGTCTGGAAAGGTGGGTGAGGGGTAGGAAGCTGGGGGGGAGGGAGGGGTCTCAGGCTGCCGGTTATTTGGAGGAAACAGGCCAAGGACTTGGGGAACAAAGAGGAGGCCGAGGAAATCTGGGTTTCAGAGTTTGGGGAAGGTCAGAGGATCAGGACTGGCTCCAGCTGGGGCCCTTCATGTAGGAGCTGGTGATGCAAAGGCCCTGGGGCTCCTTGGCCTGAATTTCCGCAGTGCATTCGGCTGGTACCTCTCATCTGATTGGTGAGCGTGTCTGAGCATCGCCTCTGTGTTCCTTCAAACCTTCCGCAGGAGGCTGTTCACTGTCCTCCAAAATCCAATCTTCCCCGTTCCCTTTCAAATCCTCGATGAACTTTAGCCTGATGACTTAGAATACAACCCCCTCCCCCCCCCAGCTCCTCTGGCAGCCACGCAGGTCCGGTAACTGAGATGCAGAAGGACGTGATCCGGGGAGTCCTGGGTATAAACTCACAGAGGACGGTGGACCCGGGCCCTCTCCTCCCGTCTCCATCCTCTGGTTGGAACGATGCCCGGAGGTGAGCCGTCTGGGACTCCCAGACCAGGGCCAGACTGGCTGTCAGAGCCACAGGACAGAGAAACCGGGTTTTTTATTGCCCTCATGAAAGAGAGTTGCAGACTGTTACACAAGAGAGAGAGAGTTGTCTTATTTAAACCACAATTACTTCGGATCCCTGTTATTCACGTCTCTTAATAAAAACATTAACGCCCTGGCCGGTTTGGCTCGGTGGATAGAGCGTCAGCCTGCGGACTGAAGGGTCCCAGGTTTGATTCCGGCCAAGGGCACATGCCCGGGTTGTGGGCTCGATCCCCAGTGGGAGGCGTGCAGGAGGCAGCCAATCGATGATTCTCTCTCATCATTGATGTTTCTATGTCTCTCTCCCTCTTCCTTCCTCTCTGAAGTCAGTAGAAATATTTTTTAAAAAATATTAACAGGAAGCCCTTCCCAGGGCTTACAGACAGACCCCTCTCCAGGTTCACTCCCTGGAGAAGTCACTCCCTCTGCTTGTCCCTCAGTCTGGGGGTGTTATGCTCCCCCTGCCACCCCCCCCCCGGGTGCTGCGCCATTTGCCCACACCCTGCACCCCTCGGCTCCCATTCCCTTCTTACACTCGCCTCCCCCACCCAGTTCCGTGCCATCAGCCTCCTCCTGGGGTCTTGCTACAGAGTCCCAACCTGGCCGCCATCTCTGGCCCCCTGCTCAGCGTGTGCCCCCCACTGTGCTGTGATCCCGGTGAGTGCAGGGACATGGGGGCCCCTGCAGTGTCCCCAGCAGAGCGCCAGGTACAGAGCAGGTCCACAATGAATAGAGTGAATTAAAGAATCCCAGGGGCCCTGCCGGTGTGGCTCAGTGGGTTGGGCATCATTCAACCAAAAGGTTGCCAGTTGGATTCCCGGTCAGGGCACACGCCCCCGTTGCAGGCTCCATCCCCAGTAGGGGGCGTGCAGGAGACAGCTGACCCATGCTTCTCTCTCTCTCTCTCTCTCCCTCTCTCTCTCTATATATATATTTATTGATTGATTGATTTCAGAGAGGAAGGGAGAGGGAGAAAGATAGAAACATCCAAGATGAGAGAGAATCATTGGTTGGCTGCCTCCTGCACGCCCCCTACTGGGGATCGAGCCTGCAACCTAGGCATATGCCCTTGGTCGGAATCGAACCCGGGACCCTTCAGTCCGCAGGCCGACGCTCTATCCACTGAGCCAAACTGGCTAGGGCATTTCTCTCTTTAAAAATCAAATTTTAAAAAAAACTTTAAGAAAGTCCTAGCCGGTTTGGCTCAGCGGATAGAGTGTCGGCCTGCGGACTGAAGGGTCCTGGGGTTCGATTCCGGGCACATGCTTGGGTTAAAGGCTGGATCCCCAGTAGGGGGCGTGCAGGAGGCAGCCAATCAAATGATTCTCATCATTGATGTTTCTATCTCGCTCCCTCTTCCTTCCTCTCTGAAATCAATAAAAATATATTTAAAAGACAAACAAAAAAATAATAAAATAAAAGACATGACAACTCAATTAATATGTTTGAATTCTGAGTCAAACAAACCAATGTAAAAAAAAAAAAAAACCTTAAAAATTTTTTAAAAATCTGTAAGAAAAATAAAAGAATCCAGGGGCTGGAGGGAGAGAAAAGCTGATCCCTGCTGCCCAGCTCCCCCAGGGTTTGGTGGCCTAGCAGCTGGGACTCAGGAGGTACAGCAGGTCCCCAGGACCCTGCATTCCTGTCCTGAGGCTGTCGCTCCCGGGGGAATGGGGCCTAAGCCGGCAGGCAGACATTCCCCGAGGGGTCTCAGACTGCGAGAGGGCGCAGGACAGGCTGAGGGACCCTCCCCCCAACCCCAGTGCACGAATGTCGTGCACTGGGCCTCTAGTTTAATATAATTATGCTAAAAATACATAGAAGTTAATATAATATAGTGTATATAATTCTAATAAATTATATGTTAAATTATAATCGAATACAACGGCCCTGTGAAATAGGTCCCATTATTGTTATTGTCCCCATTTTCCAGACGAGGACACTGAGGCACGAAGAAAATAAATCTTCCTGTGAGGCCGCCTCCCGGGGCAAATCATTTAAGTCACTCCCACGCTGACCCCCTTGGACGCCTTCATCCAGGTGGGGATCCTGAGGTTTGGGGGTGAAGGGACATCTGTAAGGTTTTGCATCATCTCGTCCACGTCCCCAGCTCTGGGGACACCCAGCACTGAGCTGAGCCCTTACTCACCCCCCCCCACCCTCCAAAGTGTGTCCCTGTCCCCTGACCTCAGCTCTTCCTCGTTGCTCCGCCCCCTGAGCCTCAGCTTCCTGCCCTGGGCAATGGGAGTGATGCTAGGACAATGGTCGGCAAACTCATTAGTCCACAGACCCAAATATCAACAGTACAACGATTGAAATTTCTTTTGAGAGCCAAATTTTTTAAACTTAAACTATATAGGTAGGTACATTGTTATTAACTTGGTTAGGGTGCTCCTAAGCTGGCCTTTGCTAAAAAACGTCCTCAATCTGATTGAGGTACGTTCGCTGAGGTCGACCCCTTCCAACTCTCCCATCCACACTCGTCTGTATACTTGTTTCGTCTATCTCCTTTCCGAAAACCGACTTCTGTGCATGGGCCACGAAGTTTCAATCGCACTGTATGCCCGCACGTGGTATTTTGTGGAAGAGCCACACTCAAGGGGCTAAAGAGCCGCACGTGGCTCGCGAGCCGCGGTTTGCTGACCACTGCGCTAGGACAATGGCGGTTTGAATGAGGCTGTGACTGGGAGAGCCCAGCCTGGAGCCTGGCATCGTGGGCTCCATAACTGCCAGCTGCTGAGGGCACCGTTCTCACAAACTTGTCTCACCAATGCTCTCGGCCGCCCTCATCCCCAGCACCCCGCTGTGTCACACCTGCCCCCCCCCCACGACAGCCCTATAGGACCCCATCACCCTCCAGCAGCTCCCCCTCTCCTTCAAGGTTCTCCAAAGTGTGTGGCCTCCATGCCCTGACTCAGTTTCCCCAGCTGCCACTCCCTCCTCACTCTGGACCAGCCTGACTTCTGCCCCCACACCCTCCACCCAACAGCTCTCCTCAAATCCTAAATCCCGGGGTCCCTTCTCCTCCTCCTCCTCCTCCACTTGCCACAGCCTTTGACCCTGCGGACCACGCCCTCACTCTGGAAACTCTTCTCTGAGTTTCATGCGCCCAGGTCACCACCTACCTCTCCTGGCGGGTCCCTCTCCGTGGGCAGCTCTCCCGTCTTCCATGTGCCCCTTGGAGGTCGGAGCCCCTCAAGGCACTGCCCGCGCCCCTTCTCACTCCGCACCCTCTCCCTGGGCAGCCCTCCCCCTCCCGAGGCTTGGTGACACCTCGTGGTCAACAAATGGCAAATCTCCCTCCAGGCGTCCCCTCCCTGGCGTCTCTGGACGCCCCACAGGCACCTCGCCCTCAGCACGCACCCCCCTCAACCCAGCGCCTTCTCCACGCCTGTTCTTCCTACCTCTCCCCCTGAGCCCTTACTCACCCCCCGCCCCCCAAAGCGTGTCCCTGTCCCCTGACCTCAGCCCTTCCTCGTTGCTCCCGGCCCAGAAAAGACCTCACTCTGAAAACTCCCATCGCCCCTCCTCTCTGCGCCCAGAAGCTGAGGCCATTCCCGCTCTGACCTCCGGCTTCTGCTGGAGTTGAGCCAATGGGGCCGTGCGGGGGAAGGGGCTCCAGCAGGAGACTGGTGGGCGGGAGGAGTAAGTTGGGGTGTTCACTCTCTGTCCCCCTTCTCTCCTGGGCGTGGGTCGGCGGGGTCTGCGCTCCTCTGGAGCCACAGCCACAGCCTCGGCGGTTCAGGGGACTCAGCGCACACGCCGGAGCTCAGGGTGGCCACGGCTCCCTCTACTGGCCGCCCCGGGTACTGCGCCGTCCCTCTTATGTCCACTTACCATCCCTTCCATAAACTCTCCCTGGCTAGTCTGAGCGCACCGTCTCTTTCCCGCCGGGGCCCCGATGCATTCTCCCTCTCAACCACCCCCTTCTCCCCACCTTCCTCCCCACCACCCGACTCCGGGACCCCCTCCTCTGCTGCCCCAGGCCCCTCCCGGACCCCCCGGCCTCCGTTCTCACAGGTAGCCAGAAGGAACGTCTGAAAACGTAAATCGGATATCCATGGCCTGCCCCACTCCACCCCCATGAAGTCCCTTCCAAAGCTCCCCTTTGCTCTGAGGACAAACTCCGAGCTCCTCAGCGTGGCCGAGAGGGTCTCTTATCATTGGTCCTTTCGAGCTCTCTGCACTCCCCGCGCCCGCATACTCCGTTCATGCTAACCACTGGCTCGAAAAGGCTAGGGATTCACAAGTCTTCCCCCCTATTCCGGCATTCTGAGAAAGTGACTTGCTTTATTCGGGGACCCCCCCCCCCCATCAACCCCAGCTCCTGCTCAGGCAAATCTGAGTTCCCAGGATGCCCTGTGTAGAGGAATATTTTGTTGCTGATGGATTAGGGGCGTGGCTAGGGAAGCTCCGGGCCAGGAGTGAGGGCGTGGCTGGGGGGCGGGGGGAAGCTGTGTGGACCTTCTGGGTGGCTGGTTGCATGTGGGTGTGTCCTGCAGAGGGTGGGGGGCCTGGAAAAAAAAACACCCCAGATTTCCTGGCCTACTTCACAGCTGCGGAAACCCCAAAGTCCTCATTCGCTCCCTCCTCCTGCCTCCCAACTTCTCACCGGAAGGCCGTTTCCCAGGCAGAATTTCCAAGTTTTATGGCAACTTTTACAGAAATCACAGAGAAAAGAGACAGTGACTGGTGCTGGTGAGCTGGGAGAGGAGAAGGGGAGTGGGCGACAGTCTGGGGTGCTGGGCCGGTGCACAACAGGACGACCGGACGCTAAAAACCCGTGGGAAGCGGGGGTGACGGGGGG
>NW_005353927.1:980637-981098 GCF_000412655.1 Myotis brandtii
CAGGCAGAGATGTGGCAGCATTTGCTGGCTTGTAGGTCCTCTGGGACCCTCGGTCTCCTCTTCGAGGGTCCTGCCCGGTTGGCTGGCACTGCGGGCACGATGAGCCGTCTGGATTGTCGGGGGGAATGGCTGGACTCCCTTTGGTTCCCGGCCTCCTCCCCAAAGTCGGTTCTCATGGCTGGGGGAGTCTCTGCCCTCTCCAAAGGGAGGTCGGCCACCCCCCTTTCCCCAGGACATGCACCCTCCCGCGACCCCTTCCCCCACACACTATGTACACACAGGCCCCGTCCAGGGCGTGGCTGGGCTCTCGGAGGTAGTGGACGAGAGCGGGGCGCTGGAAGGTGAGAAATGGCGGGTCCCACAGGCGCCCCCTCCAGCTCTGAACCCCGACTGCTCCCCTCCCTTCTCCACGCCTCGAGAATGAGCGCGCTCCCAAGGGCCTGAGGGGAGAGGCCAGGGAG
>NW_005353927.1:982857-1001485 GCF_000412655.1 Myotis brandtii
ATCCTCCCCACGCCCCGTGACCAGACCCCACAATCCTCCCCACGCCCCGTGACCAGGCCCCACACAGCCTCCCCACGCCCCTGGGTCGCCCCGTGACCCAGACCCGGCTGGCACAGGCCCCGCCTTCCCCCTGCAGCCCTGGGGGCACCCTGTGATAGACAAGGGCGTGAGGCCCTGATCCCACCCAAGAGGGAGCCTCTGTCGCCAGCCCTATGCCTGCTCTACAGGACCAACCGCCTGCTTCTGTAGAACTCGCTGCCCGATTTCCCTGGGACTCGCTCCCTGCTTTCTAGGGGACTTGCCTACATTCACTGGGATCCACTGCCTGCTTTTTTTTTTTTTTAAATATTTTTATTGATTTCAGAGAGGAAGGGAGAGGGAGAGAGAGATGGAAGCATCAGTGATGAGAGATAATCATGGACCGGCTGCCTCCTGCACGCTCCCCATGGGGGATCAAGCCCACAACCCGGGCATGTGCCCTGACCGGGAATGAAACCGTGAGCTCCTGGTTCAAAGGTTGATGCTCAACCACGGAGCCACGCCGGCCGGGCCTCTGCCTGCTTCCTATGTGACTCGTTGTCTCTTTCTATGGGACCCGGTGCCCGCTTCCTGTGGGACGCAGCCTGCTTCGAGGGACTCGCTGCCTGATTTTCGTGGGATCCACTCTGCATCCTACAGAGCCTGCTGCCGGCTTTCCCTGGGCCCAATCGGCTTGTTGCCACCAGGCCGGGTCAGGTCAGTGCCAGGCTCCACCCCGTGCAACCCCTTTCCTGTCCCTTCCCCACGTGGTTTCTGTCAAGCAGGGGCCTGGCCTCTGCGGCCCCACCCACCCCTGAACGTCTTGCTAACAGCTCAGGCCTCTGGTCTGGAGGGCCGGCTTGGAAAGGCCAACATTCCCCAAGGACAGGGCCACACCTGGCTGGTGACCACAGCGATGTGGGAACCAAGGTTTCGGCCTCCCCACCCACCTGGCCTCCCTCCTCCTGCAGGAACTGCAGTCTCTGACACCCAGTGTTGAAGGGACTCTCGCTTGGGTTTATTTGGGAAGAGGGGACCGTGGCCACCGCGTTTTAATGGGACATAAGCGATGGTCTCTGAAACGCCACCATCTTATTTGTATGGCACCCCCGCCTTAACCTCTGGTTTCTACTCGCTCCCTCATCTTCGGGAAAGCTTCAAAACTCACTGGCTCCTCTCATGCCCAGCAACAGAGTTCTATCTGGTTCCTTGGCGGGGGCAGGGGAGAGAAGGGGAAACGAACATCCTGCTTCTATGGAACCCATCCTCAGGCTCTAGCATTTCCCACCTCCCGAGTTCCACCTGGTGGGGCGCTCCCCCTGGTTGCTTTGCGGACTCTACTCACAGTGAATCTAGGGGACCCCCACCTGTCTCTATTATCCACCAGGATACTCCTCTGGGACCCCCCACATGCGTTCTGGACGATCCTATCGGCTCATCTCTGCAGGACCTTTCTCTGAGGCCTCACTGCCTGGCCTCTCCGAGACCCTAGCCCGCTAGGGGTCCCCAGGGGGTTACCGGGGATGGAGGTGCCCAGGGCCACGAAGACCACAGCGTTGACGGAGTCCTTGAGGCCCACGGTGCAGCCAAAGTGGGAGGCAAGGTCCCCGATGAGGGCGGTGAGCAGGCCGATGACCAGGATGCAGACGCCGAAGCAGGCCCAGCCGTGGCAGTACTCCGTGGGGGGCACGCAGGCGAACAGCACCTTCCAGAACACCGTCAGGAAGTGCATGACGTAGTCAAAGCACGAAGGCAGCCGCTCCTCCCGGGACCCGTCCTCCTCCTCCTCCTCGTCCCCTGTGGGCACACGACCCAGCTGGGGTACACACCCATGCCTCCTTCCTCGCCTGCAGCCCCACTCTGTTCAACTTCCGGACAGCCAGTCCCATAAAACGAATCGCTTTCCCAAGATCCCTTGCAGCTAGGTGTGTCCATGTCAACAGCTAAGAACAATACTTTCCCAGGATCCCTTGCAGCTAGGAGAATGTTAGGCCCAGGTGAAAATATTTACTTTCCCAGAATCCCTTGCAGCTAGGAGAATGTTAGGCCCAGGTGAAAATATTTACTTTCCCAGAATCCCTCTAAGTTTCAGGAGGCCATATGCCCAGTTGAAAATATCCAGCTTCCCAGGATCCCTTGCTGCTAGGGGTGGCCACATCCCTTTACAGCTACTGACAGACATGTAGAAACATTCACAGGTAGACATATTCTGCAGGAAGAAGTGTTCGGTTCCTTTGATTCGTGGCAGCTCACAGTAGCCACACGCTTGATTTCCCAAAGTCCCTTGCAGGTAGAGAGAGCCATGTATCCAGCTAACAGTCACTCTCCCAGAATCCCTTAAGGCTAGCAATGGCCACATCCTCAGATGAAAATATTCACGTTCCCCAAATTCCTTGCAGCTAGTAGTCCTAAGCTAAATACGTGCTTTCCCAGAATCCCTTGCAGCAGTGGCCATGTGACCCCGTCTGGCAATGAGTCCGAAACAGAGGGTTTCTGGAAATACCTAGTTTTCCTGATAGGGGCGGTGTGTTCTGAGCCTTGTGAAGGGCCCTTCATTCTTAGAGTCGTCTGTGTCAGCTATTGCGACCGAAACCGACCCTCTTTTGACCTGCAGTGACTTTTGTGATGAGAAGGCACAAATGACAATTTGTCCGCCTCGCCCTAAACTGACAAGCACAAAGCAATGAGTGAAGAGCAAGGAGCACACGAGTGTGCCAACCCAACATCTGGTAAGAGACCCCGTGACCCCTGACCGGTCACTCAGAACAAGTCGGGGAATAAAAGGCAGGCGGCCACCAAATTATGAAGCCACTTCCCGTGGTGCAGCCCAGTGGCCCCGCAGGATGTCAGCGGCAGAGGCTGCCCGGGGGCAGTGGAGGCCATGAGAGCTGGACGGGCTCGGGGATTCGCTTCAATTATTCCTTCCCCGCTTTTAGTCACTTGGCTTGTTAAGGAAATAAATGCTTGAATCTGTAGATGCTTCATTAAGTGGTTGTGTGGGGTCTTGGGGGTTCTGCATGTTACATCTCAAAGAGGGAGGCTTCTGCTGTGACCCCAAGTTAAGTGGAATTGGAAACTCAAACGCGACAGGCCGGCTGCCCCTTCCTGCTCCCCTGCTCCCTCTCTTCCTGCCTGGAATACAGACTCGACACCTGGAGGGGCAGCAGCCACTCTGCAACCACGAAGCAAAAGCTGAGAAATAAAGAAGTGGCCTGGGGGTTTAATGACATTATTAAGCTGCTGCTAACTGGCCTCCTGCAGATTAATTTTCCTCCCGTGAGAAAAATAAACTCGTGTGCTTACGCCACTTGTGGTCGAGTTTTCTGTTACTTGCCACCGAGCGCACCCCTTGCTGACCACAGGGAGACATGGCGAAGGCCAGAGCATGGAGGACACACTCCTATTTGCCTCTGAAGACTCAGCTCAGAAGCCTCCTCCTCCAGGAAGCTCTCCTGACCTTCAAGCTGGGCCAGGCCCCCCTGTGCAGCTCCCGGAGGGCCCCAGTCCAGCCCTGCCCACTCTGGGCTGTCACTCTTGTGACAGGTCTGTCTCCCACACTGGACTGTGAGCCCCACAAGGGCAGGGCCTGAGCTGTCATGGTCACCTCTGTCCCCAGGAATGTCCTGTACAGGGCCGGGGCCGGGGATCCCTCAGAAGTAGATGTCAGAGGATGTGGCCTCGGGGGGGAGACACCACCTCGTTTCTATTAGGCCTCCGATCTGCTGTCTCTCGGCCGCTGCCTGCTGCTTTTCTATCCCCGAAGCCTGGCGTCTGTGGGCCCCACCTCTGACCAGTGTCTTTCCAACCACAGTTCCTGTGTTTCGGTTCCCACCGGATAGGCCTCCCCGGAGGGAAACTGATGCTGTGCAGGGGACAGAAGCCCCGGGCACCACCGCAGCTCTTTCTGGATTCCCTGTGGGGCTTCAGGCCAGTCCCTCCTCTGTCTCTGGGTCTCAGTTTCCCCAATTTGTACCCCAGACTGTGATCCGAGTGTCATAGTGTCTCTGGCCACGGGGGGGCAGTAGGAAACCGTCTGAGGCCTAAGGAGGGTGGACACCTTACAGGGGGATGCCGCTGGGTGCTGTGGTGACTGTCTCCATGGCAACAGAGGAGCCCAGGCTCTATCTGGGGCGGGCAGGCCTTTTAACCTGTTTCCACCCTCCAATCTCCAGACGAAAGCCTGGGCGGTACCCTCCTGCCCGCAGCCCTGCACCTCGGCCCCTCCATCTCTGTCCGCCTTTCTCTCTGGGTCTATCTGCCCCTCCCTGGCCTCATGCTGTGTACTGACTTCACTCTCTAGGTCCCATTTCTTCCGCCTCTGTCTTTCTCCGGTGAGTCTCTTTGTGTGCCTGTCTGTCTTGTCTGTCTCTGACCTCCATCTTTTCTTTTGTCTTCCTGTACCTGTGTCTTTCCTTTTCTCTTTGTCTGTCCCTCTCAGTGTCTTTCCTGTTCTTTTCTTTCTCTATCTCTCTGTCTTTCTCTCCTTGTCTCTTTCCCTCCGTCTTTCCACACATTTCTCTCTGTGTCTCTCTCTGCCCGCCCCTCTCTCTCTGTCTCTCTCTCCTCCCTCCCCACTTACCTGCGCTCACCGTAATTGCCTCTAAAAACTGCTCCCTCCATGAATGGGTGCCAATCACCAAAGCCAAGTTCGTTTTCTTGATGAGTTTATCCACTGTGTTCTGGGGACGAAAGGGTGGGAAAGAGATTGTTGTCCGCGATCACCCAAGACTGCCCCATGAGGGGGACTGGGGTTGGGGGCCCACACCCCATGCTCAGGGGCCCCCAACCTTCCATACCCCAGTGCTACTAGCAAAAGGGAAAAGGGAGGTGTGTGCTGTCCATGGTGCTAATGGAGGGACCTGGAGGGTGGCTCTGGACCCTTGGTTGCCCCTCTCTTGTGACCCTCATAGTTGATCTCTTAGACTCTCTCCACGGAAACAACTCAAGCAAAACTCCAAGATAGGGAGGCGCCAGAAAATCACCTTAAAGTCATACGACTCTTCAATGATGACCTCCAGCCGGCAGTTTTCCCCAAGAACCGGCTTGCCCATCTCTGCTATCCTCCGAGCCTCCTCCTCCTCCGCGGTCAGCTTCCTGTCCCCGTCCCCTGCAGCATGAGGGATGGGGGTTAGACTCCAGGGAGGCCTAGCTAGTTGGGCCTGTGATGCCTTCACTGTCTGTGTCCTCTGGGAAGCCACCTGGTGACACCCCTCCAGCCTGCCCCAGCCTCCTCTCTGACCATCATCTTCCCCAGCTCCTGCCCCAGCTCCCATGGCTGATCCACAAGGTTCAGTTGTTGGGCTCTGAGGTTCCTATGAGGTTCCACTGTGTGGCCTTGGGCAATGCTTTAGCCTCTCTGTGCCTCAGTGCTCATATCTATATAATGGACACAATAATAATACCTCCCTTATAAGGTAATTGCAAGAATTAAAAGAATTAATTCCTGTTAAGTCTTTAGAACAGTGCTTGGCACATGATAGTCAGAAAAGCTACTTTCTTTATTATTATCACTGACATCATCACCACTCTTGAGGGAGGAGGACTGGTCTCTATATTGAAGCTCTGAAAACATCCTAGCGTATGACTGAGGGAGTGAAGAAAAAGGGGTGACCCAATTCAGTACAAATCTTGGACCTAGACCCCTATAGCTGGCCCTGAATGCATTTATCGCCCTAAAGTATGTTGATCCTTTGCTCCAAGCCCAGCACCAACCCTAACTCTCTGAAGAAAGCCACCCACCGGGCAGCTACACTCTCAGAAAACATTGCCTGAGCAAGAAATGACTTTTGTGTTCATCTCCTGGGGTTTGGGGCCTATTTGTTACAGCAGCGTGTATTACTTACCCTGACTATTACAATCTTTTGTCCAGCCTTAACCATAACCCCAAACACTAATTCTATTCTCTCACTATCTCCAAGTTACTGACCCTATAGCCTCAACTCTCACCCCAGTCTCGGACCCTGACCCTAATTTTACTCACAAATCTAAACACCAGCTTCCATCTGAACTCTAACCGTGACCAAGTCCTAATCCTGATCTCAAATCCTAAGTCCACCCGAGTCCTAATTAACCCCAAGCCTGACTCCCTCTGACCTCACGGCAGACCCAGTTTGGATTCTATGACTTACTCCCCGCCCCTCTGACTTTAACTACGAACAAAACAATCTCAGCTTCTGAACCCCAAGCTATAACCCCAAATTCAACTGGCCCTACCAACTCTAAGGCCAGCTCCAACCCTCACCCAAGGCTACCTTTATCTCACCTTCACCCTGCCTCAAACCTGACCGGGAAGAGCAGCTCGAGGCCCTGACCCTCCCTGACGCCCCCTCCAGGGCCCCCCCTTTCTAGTAAAGCCAGGAGGTAAACTCCACTCACCTTGATTGAGCAGCAGAGCTGGGGAGAGACAGACAGAGAGAAAGTGAGATAGCTTCCCTGGGAAGCTCAGATCCACGAGTTTGAAGGAGCACCCACAGTGGACCCCCCAAGGTCCCCGCACCCTGGACCGTTTATCTCTCCCACAGCCCACCCCTCACCCCTCAGCCCTCACCTGAGATCCCTCGCTTAAGCCACTGCGGCTGGCCCAGCTCGATGAAGAAATTATCCTTTTTCTCATATTCCTCGTCATCCACTATCTTCACCTGAAGAGTTTTCCTGGGCGGGCGAAGCAGGACACGGGGCATGAGGCCCCTCCCCTGAACCACCGATAACTTCCCTCTTAGCCACCCCATTCCCTGAGCCCCGCTCCGTCCCAGGTCCCGTCACCTCATTCAGTCCTACAACCATCCTCAGAGGAAGGCCCTCTCTTTCTCTTATTATCCCCACGTGACAGGCACAAGCCCAGAAACCGCCGAGGGAGCTGAGGCTTATTAGAGAGCGTCCGTCCCGAGGGATTCCGATACGACCCAAGTTACATCCGGTGCTTCCTCTGCTCAGGGCACTCAGGCGGTTCCCCTCTCAGCCGGGATCCAGGCCAGAGTCCGAGTGGCCCGCAAGGCCCCGTGCCATGTGGCCCTTGTTCCCTTCCTGGCCTCGCTCCCCCTCCCCTTGCTCACTCACCCCAGCAACACTGGCCTCCTTACTGTCCCTGAAACAACCAGCCTGCGCATGCCTCAGGGCCTTTCCATGGCTGTTCCTCCCACCGAGAACACTGTTCCTCCAGGCTCACGCCCTCACTCCTCTAGTCCTCAAACTCCACCTTTTTCTTTAATTTTTTTAATTGATTTCAGAGGGGAAGGAGAGAGAGAGAGAGAGAGAGAGAGAGAGAGAGAGAGAAACATCAATGATGAAAGAGAATCATTGATTGGCAGCCTCCTGCACACCCCACAATGGGGATAGAGCCCGCATCCAGGCATGTGCCCTGACCGGGAATCGAACCGTGACCTCCTTGTGTTCATAGGTCAACGCTCAGCCACTGAGCCATGCGGGCGAGGCTCCACCTTCTTTTTCAATGAGGCCCATTCCCACCACCTCCTTTAATACTGAAATCCGCCCCTGCCCGCCCCCCAGCATCCCTAACCCCTTCTGGGTTCTGTTGTCTTTGTTCTAACACACCATCTAGTGTGTGCATTTATTTTGTTTATTCTTTGCCATCTGCCTCCTGGCATTAAAAGGCAAGTTCCACCAGGGCCGTGACCTGTGTTCATTTACGTTCTCTGCTGACTCCCCAGCTCCTAGGGCAGGCACCTTCCACAAACCTCTGTTAACTCGAACCCTTCAGCCCAAGAGACCACCAGCTCCCTGCCCTCTGTCCTGTACACATCTGGAAGGCTAACCGAGTGCTAATTGACTTCCTCGGCATCCCCGCTGCTATGGTAACCGGGGTGTGGCAGAGGAGGAACAGACAGACGTTATCCCTCCCCTTTCGGCACACAACCCACCCCTCCGTCACAAAGACCCACAACCCCAGAAGGCCCACACGCTGCCACCAGCAGCGCTTTCGGCGGCAGGAACCACAAGGCCCAGCCCCAGAACCAGGCACACAAACACCGGCCCACACAGTCACCCAGAGAGGAAGCACAGCCAATCACACCGCCCCCAGCCGCACACCATCGCACCCGCAGCCATTCCCTGTGCAAGTGGCGAAGTCGTGGGGACCAGATGCCCGTGAACACGACGCCCCCACCACAGCCGCGGCGACAGGGCCAACCTACAGACCCCTGGTGTTACCAGGCAGCCTCTCCTCCTGCAGATCTCGCGCGTTATGCCTTTTGGTTCTGTTTATTCCCTTCAATGCCCCCCCCTCCCGCATCTCGGCATCTCTTTCAATCTCCCTGTCTCTCTGCTCATCTCTCAGCCTCCCTCTGTCTCTACCTCTCCGTCTCTCCGTCCCTGTCTCTGGCTGTGACCCTCTCTGCCTCAGTCTCTCCCCAGCTCTCTGCCTTTCTTTATCTGTTCTCTGTCTGGGTCTCTCGGTGTTCACAGAGTGGAACGGCCACGTCAACACAACTCAAGCAAAAGGGTCTCAACAGGCCCATCTCAACACACAGATGCACAAGTCACAGTGACACCCATGCAAAGACAGACACACACACAAAGCGGTCACACGGGGACGTACGCCCACCGCCACCCTCTCCTGCTCTCAGTATATTTTAACTTTTCTGTGGGTGCAAAGGATGGCCGGCCCCCACCTCAGGCGTGGGCGGGGAGCTGTCCGTGGTGCTGAAGCGCCTTGGCAAGGCGCAGGATCGGCTGAGACACGCTCCTCACACACCCTGACCCACGCAGACAGCGGCTGACAGGGTGACCCGCTGACAGGGTCACACACACACACACACACACACACACACACACACACACGCCCACTCTCTCACAGACATGCCACGATCCACCGACATGCAGTGACTGACACGCATTGACACATACACCAACCGGCGCCCTGACAGCATGGCCTCAGGGGACCCAGGGGGAGACACCCAACTGGTAGGGACAGCAGGAGGGACTAGAGCGAGACAAGGGCAGGGCTTGCTGAGGTCAAGGAAGAAGCCTTCCCCCCAGCCTGACTCTCCATCACCCTCACGTCTGCCCTCCTGTGTCCTGGAAACTCCCCTCTCCCGCCCACTGCGGCCTCTGACCTCAGACCCATTCCCTTCTCCTGCTGCTTCCTGTTGTCTCTTGCTACCTGACCTCTTTTTTTCTCTGTTGCTTCCCCAGGACCTCTCCTTCCCCGAGTCCCTCTGAGGCTCCCGTTCAGAATCTCTCTCATCTCCCCTTAATCTCTCTCCCTTCAGTCTTCCTTCATCTCAGTCCCTCAATCTCTCCCTCTCCCTCTCCTTTTTAAAACAAATGTTTTTATTGATTGTGGAGAGAGAGAGTAAGGGAGAGGGAGAGGGAGAGAGAGAGAGAGAGGGAGAGAGAGAGAGAGAGAGAGAGAGAGAGAGAGAGAGAGACACACGTTGATCAGATAGCCTTCCGCACCAGGAATCGGGAACCGAACCCCTGGGAATTGAACCGGCGACCTTTGGGTGCTCGGGACAACGCTCAACCAACTGAGCCACGCTGGCCAGGGCTCCTCAGCCTCTCTTGCTGTGTCTCTGTCTCTCTGTTTCCTTCTCTCTTTGTCTCTAAGTTTCTATCTCTCTCATGCTCTCTGTGTCTCTTTTCTGTCTGCTTCTCTCTCTCTCTCTGACTCTGTTACTCTGGCTCTGCCTCTCCCTATCTCTCTCTTTCTCCAGGTCTCCTCTGTCTCTGTGTCTGTCTGTCTGTCTCTTCTTGCATCCTCTCCCCTCCACGGATGGAGCTCTGAGCCCCCAACCCAAGTTCTCAACCCCAGCCAGACAGAGCGAACGATGGAGAGGTATGGAGAATTCATTACTGAAATATAACCCGGCCAGAGAGCTGGATACAGAGATCTAGAGATGAACAGAGACCCGGGGGGAGAGTGCGGGAGAGGGAGGCGGCAGAGACGCACAGGGGAGAGAGCGAGAGCGGTGAGAAGCTGGGCGGAGGCCAAGGCACAGAGGTGGGAGGAGGAGGGGGAAGGAGCGCGGTGGGGGCTCGGCTCGGTGGGAGGAGCAGCGTGGGCGGCAGGAGGAGGGAGACAGACGGGCGTGCGGGGGCGGCGGAAGGGAGCGGGCGAAGGGGGACAGGCGCGCGCAGCATCCCCGGCAGGCGGGTGGGGGAGGTGAGGCTGCAGGCACCCCCGGGAGACTCGGGCATCTGTGTCAGGCCGTGGCCGGGTGTCTGGGCGTCATAGCAGCCCTGTTTCAACGTGCCTGTCTGTGACATTTTGTGTCTGTATGTTGCCTGTGTGTGTGTGTGTGTGTGTGTACGTGTGTGTTGGTTGTGTCTGTGTGTCTACAGATGTCTGCCTGTGCACCCAGCCCCGCTCCCCAGACTCCACGCCACCTTCCCAAACCCCAGCCCCCCAGTGTCCCAGGCCCTGCCGCCCCCTTCCCAGGTCCCCATATTGCTACTCAGTCTTTTCCCAAAGCGTTGCCCACATTTCACTTCGGTCCAGTGGTTCTCAACCTTCCTAACGCCGCGACCCTCTAATACAGTTCCTCATGTTGTGGTGACCTCCAACCATAAAATTATTTTCGTTGCTACTTCATCACTGTAATGTTGCTACTGTTATGAATCGTCATGTAAGTATCTGATATGCAGGATGTATTTTCATTGTTCGAGACCCACAGGTTGAGAACCGCTGCTTCGGTCTCTCATTTCTCCAGGTTCCACCTGCTCCCCACAAGCCCCGCCCCATCTCCTTATGCCCCGCCCTCTCCCGCTGTCCAGGTCTATTTCCTCGTGTTCCTACCCAGACTCCACCCATGCCGTAGGCCCTGTCTCCATTCCACAGACTCGCCCTCCACTCCGTCCTCTTCCCACCTCCACGGGACCCTCCCCTCGTCTCCGCAGGCCACACTCCATCTCCACCAACTACCGATGAAGTCTCCACACTCCTCTGCCCAGGCCCTTCTACTCTTCTCTGACTCTTCCTCCGAGTCCCCACTTCTCCCCCAACAACTAGTTTCTCCCAGGCCCCACCCACGCCCCTTCCTATCATCTTGGCCACACCCCATCACTGCTGTCTCCTCCCTCCTCTCTCCTGACCTGGCCCCTCTCTGTTCCCTGTCCATCTACCCTGACCTTTCCATTTCACCAGCGCGGACCTACCCAGGCCCCACCCACAACCAGACCACGCCCATTCCCACCACCACGCCCCGCCCACGGGCAGACCCACCCGCTCATTCCCAGCCCCGCTCCCAGACTCCCGGGCATGGCCACGCCCCCTCCCGGACCCCCAGGTGGGGGTGGGGGAGGGGACCCTGCGCTCTCACATGGTCTCGTCGTCGCCGAACTCCAGCTCCCCGCACGCGTCCTCGTAGTGCACGCCGCCGCCGCGCGCCGTGCCGTCCACCGTGCGGTAGGGGAGGCGCACGGTGCCGCGCGCGCCCGAGCTGCGCACCACGCGCACGTCCACGGTGCCCATGCACTCGCTCACGTGCAGCAGGCGGTCCTGGAAGGAGAAGATGCCCGCGTGGTCGTCGTCGAGGATGGTGACGGTGGCCAGCAGCGGCGCCACCAGCCGCCCTTTGGGCCGCCCGCCGCCGTCGGGCTCGAACATGCCCTGCGCGTCGCCCACGCGCAGGTTCAGCAGCCGCACGAAGAAGTGCTCGTCCTCCTCGAAGATGTCGTCGTCGATGATGCCGATGCGCAGCTCCTTCAGCGTCTCGCCCGGCTTGAACACCAGCGTGCCCTCGCTGCAGCGGAGGGGCGGGGAGAGAGGGGCGAAGGCAGTCAGGGCAGGCTTCCCGGAGGAGGGGGCAGTGCCGCGGGACAGCTCTCGGGTATGAGAGTGGACAGGCATTAAACCAATAATACCGAGGGGGAATCAGGTGGGCTCCCGGCGGGGAGGGGATGCAGGGGGGGAACAGGGCAGAGTTGGTCCAGCATTATACAGATAATGATGACTGTGAAATCAGGGCGGGCTTCCTGGAGGAGGCTTCTGTGGGCAGGAGTTCGCCAGGCAGAGGGAACAGCACATGCAAAGTCCCCAGGTGGAGAGAGAATCTGGAGGGTCCCATAGTCATGAGTCTCAAACCTTCATGGGCACACAAATCACGTGGGGGTCCTGTTAAAATGCAGGTTCTGCTTCCGTAGCTGCAGGTTTCAAAAACTCTGCATTTCTAATTAGCTCCCAGGGGATGCAGACAGTCCCCATAAATGGACCGCCCTTGGAGTAGAAGCACTGCAGGGCCCAAGACTGGCCTTGTCAGGCTTCTGACAAACCCTTCTGTGTTCCCGGGACCCCCAAGAGAAAGACCACATTCCTGAACTTGGCATCATTCGTTCATTCATTCATTCATTTAACAAACGCTCCCTGAGCACCTGCTCTGCCCTGTGCTGGGCGCTGCTGGGAACACAGCGGGGAACAGACTGTCTTCACGGAGCGCACAGCCTCATGGCAGAGCCGTATCACGGTGACAATTACACATTTAACGATTTAATTGCGGTTGCTTCGTTCAACCAATATTTATTGGGCACCTGCTGTGTGCCAGGCGCTGTTCTAAGTGCTGGGGAAACAGCAGTAAAACCAGAGCAGCAGAGAGCTCTAGTGCAGGAGATGAATAACAAACATGACGTCAGGTGGCGATGGTGCCTCGGAGAAAATAGAGGGAGAGGGTGGGGAGTGAGGAGGGGGTGCCGTGTCAGGGTGGTCTGGAAAATCCTTGCTGAGGAGCCCACATCTGAGCAGAGACCCGAGGAGGGAGCCAAGTGGAGGAGATCTGGAGAAGAGTATTCGTGTTAAAGGGAACAGCCCGTGCAAATGTCCTGAGGCAGCAGCGGCCTGGAGTATTAGAGGCCAGTGTGGCTGCAGTGGAGGGGGGAGGGGAGAGGGGGACAGATGACGTCACAGGGGGAACAGGAGCAGATGGCGTAGGCCTTGGTGCGCCACGATGAGGGCTCTGGCCATTAGTCCAAGTGAGATGGAAACGGCGAGAGGCCTCTGAGCAGCGGAGGGGGGTGGGCTGGCTTACGTTTAAACATGTCGCTGAAGGGCACACAGGATGCTCTACAGTGGGGTGGGGGAGGGAGCGAGGCAGTGACATTAGCTTAATCAGGGGGAGCTGTGAGGGGACAGGGAATGAGTGGAGTCTTCCTGGTAGGGCTGTAGACAGCAGAGTGACTCTGGGGTGTCAATCCATCTATAAAACCTTTAATTTTCCCTCCCACCCCTCCCACCATGCACCTCAGGGACTCGGCTCCGGTTCTGAAATGCACTATATGATCGATAAGTGTTCACTATCGTTAATTACCACTTTCAGAAGAAAGGGGTCCCGGGTTCCAGTTCTCCCAGGGAAGCCCAGCCCTGTGGGAGAGGCAGAGGGACCCCAAGCTTCTGGCAAAGCGGTAGAACCAGATGACAAGACCCCGAGTGGAGGAACATGGGCTCCGTTGCCAAAGTCCGCTGGCCCACAAGGGCGCTGTCCATGGTGGCTGAGACGCCCAGCCAGGTGGGCCAACCTGTGCCCAGCAGGGCCGGGCCCCGTGCCCGCTGTAAGAACTTGGGAAGTTAGGATGCTGCAGCCCTCTGACCCTCAGTTTCCTCGTCTGTAAAATGCAGCTAATAATAGTGTCTACCTCATGGTGTTGTTATAAGAATTGAGTTAGCCCAGCGGGCGAGCGTCGACCTATAAACCAGGAGATCACAGTTTAATTCCCAAAAGGGCACATGCCTAGGTTGCAGGCTCGATCCCCAGTAGGAGGCGTGCAGGAAGCAGCCAGTCAGTGATTCTCTCTCATCATTGATGTTTCTATCTCTCTCTCCCTCTCTGAAATCAATAAAAATATGTTTTTAAAAAAAGAGAATTGCGTTAATACAGGAAAAGCACTCAACAAAAGCTAGCTAGTGATATTTACATATTAATATTAGAATCTCAGGATCCTAAAGTTGTGGGGTGTTAGAAATGTAAACTTATCAACAAACAAGAGCTGGTAAGGATGTGGAGAAAAGGGAACCCTCAACTGTTGGTGGGAATGCACATTGGTGCAGCCGCTATGGAAAACAGTGTGGAGATTCCTCAAAAAGTTAAAAAAAAAAATAGAACCACCTATGACCCAGCAAGTTCACATCTGGGTATTTATTTAAAGAAATCCAAAGCACTAGTTTGAAAGCCATATACATCTCTACGTTCATTGCAGTGGTATTTTCAACTAGAGGCCTGGTGCATGAAATTTGTGCACTGGGGGCAGGGGGAGAGTCCCTCAGCCTGGCCTGTGCCCTCTCACAGTCTGGGAGCCCTAGTCCCACATCCTTAACACTGCCGTGGAGGCGGGAGAGGTTCCCACCACCGCCGCTGCACTAGCCAACTGTGAGCCCGTCTTCTGGCTGAGCAGTGCTCCCCCTGTGGGAGTGCGCACTGACCAGCAGGGGGCAGCTCCGGCATTGAGCATCTGCCCCCTGGTGGTCAGTGTGCATCATAGCGACCGGTCGTTCTGCCGTTGGGCCGAAACCAGCTCTCCGACATCCCCCAAGGGGTCCCGGATTGTGAGAGGATGCAGACCAGGCCGAGGGACCCCACTGGTGCACTATCAGGCCAGGGAAGGATGCAGGAGGTTGGCCAGCAGGGGAGGGACCAGGGGAGGGCTTCAGGGCATGTCCGGCCCATCTCGCTCAGGCCCAATTGGCTGGACCCCAGCAGCAAGCTAACCTACTGGTCAGAGCATCTGCCCCCTGGTGGTCAATGCACATCATAGTGAGCGGTTGAGTGGCCTTAGCATATCATTAGCATATTATCCTTTGATTGGTTGAATGTCCAACTGAATGACCGGACACTTAGCATATTAGGCTTATATTATATAGGCTAGTCAAGATATGGAAGCAACCTAGATGTCCATTAATAGATGAGTGGATAAAGGAAATATGGTACATATACACAATGGAATATTACTCATCCATAAAAAAAATAGTGAAATCTTACCATTTGTGACAAGATGGAGGAACCCAAAGGGTATTATGCTGAGTGAAATAAGTCAGTCAGAGAAAGACAAATACCATAAGATTTCCCTTATACAGTGGGGCCTTGACTTACGAGTGTCCCGACTAACGAGCTTTTTGAGATACCAGCTGTCTCTTGGCCGATTTTTTGCATTGAGTTGACAGAGTAATTTGACTTAATGAGCTCCTTAACGAGCTCCTTAATGAGCTCGGTCCCGGAACGAATTAAACTCGTAAGTCAAGGCCCCACTGTATGTGGAATCTAAAAAACAAAGTAAATGAACAAACAAGACAGAAACAGAGAACAGACTACTGGTTGCCAGATGGGAGGGGAGTGGGTGTCTGGGAGGAAAAGGTGAAGGGAGTAAGAAGTACAAATCGGTAGCTACAAAACAGTCATGGGGATGTGAAGAACAGCATAAGGAATAGAGTCAATAATATTTTAATAACTATGTATGATGCCAGGTGGGTACTCGACTTATTGGGGGATCATTGTGTAAGTTTTATAAATGTCTAACTACTATGTTGTACACCTGAAACTAACAGAATATTGAATGTCAACTGTAATTGAAAAAATTAAAATGAAAAAAAGAAATGGGTTGACCCAACCCGTGTGGCTCAGTGGTTGAGTGTCAACCTATGAACCAAGAGGTCATGGTTTGAGTCCGGGTCAGGGCACATGCCCGGGTTGCAGGTTCGATCCCCAGTAGGGGGCGGGCAGGAGGCAGCTGATCAAAGACTCTCTCTCATCAATGTTTCTATCTCTCTCTCCCTCTCCTTCCTCTCTGAAATCAATAAAAAATATTTTTTAAAATATATTTTATTCATTTTTTACAGGGAGGAAAGGAGAGAGAGAGAGAGTTAGAAACATCGATGAGAGAGAAACATCGATCAGCTGCCTCCTGCACACCTCCTACTGGGGATGTGCCCACAACCAAGGTACATGCCCTTGACCAGAATCGAACCTGGGACCTTTCGGTCCGCAGGCCGACGCTCGATCCAATGAGCCAAACCAGTCAGGGCAAAAAATATTTTTAAAAAGAAATGTAAACTTCAAGCGATAGTAGAATGTGGTGATTTTAGCACCATCATTTTTTTAAGGTGCGTGTTTTTTAAATTTAACTTTACTGTTGAAAGTCTTTAGCACCATCTTTACCAAAGGGCTGAGGTGGACATCACCAGTAAGGGGACAAGTGGGTGTCGTGCCTCCTGGGCAATGAGGAGGACACGGCATCACTTCCCCGGGTCCCGCCTGAATCTGACCACGAGGAAACGGACAAGCCCAAACCGAAGACTGTCCCAGTAACTGGCCTGTCCTCTTCCAAAGTGTCGGGGTCACGAAAGCCACGGGAAGGCTCAGGGACTGATCCAGAGTGAAGCGGACAAAGAGACACGACGATCAGACACAATGGGTGGTTCTGGGATGGACAGGAAGAGAGGGAAGGGGAAACGCAGCCATCAGGGATGTTCCGGGGGTACCTGGGGCGATGCACGCATGGGCTGCACATCGCGTAATAACATCGATTCGGTATTGAGTGTCCTGAGTGTGGTAGCTGTTGGTGATTACGCAGGAGAATGTCGTTATTCTTAGAGAGGCACGCTCGGGTGTTTATGGGCGCAGGGCCGTGCTGCCTGCAGCTCACACGGAGGGAGCGCCATGATTATTCATATAAAACATTAAAGCCAGAGAGGAATGCACGGACAAAGCATGAGCAGTTCATGGATCTGCGTGGGGGGCTGGCTGCTGCGTGAGGGCGGGGCCAGCGATCTGTGACTAGTTCAGGGAGAGGGTGGCAGGGAGGGGTGGCGGATGGTGAGCGGGTGGGACCGGTGCAAAGCTCAGCCACCAACACGCTCTCCCATTCTCTTAGTTTTCCTCAGGGCTCTTGCCCCTTCCTGGCATTTCTATGTGTTCAGCGTGTACGTCCTGGTGGCCTGTCTCTCCCTAACGGCCTGTGAGGGCGTTGACTGTTCGGGCAGGGATTTTATGTGTTTCATTTGCTGCTGTCTCCACTGCCCAGGCCCATTGCTGACCCAGCAGACACACGGTAAGTGCTATTATTTTAGGAAACCAAGGGAGACTCGCAGGCCAGTTAACTACAGTAGCTATCCTGAAAAGCTACAATTCTTGAAAGAGTGTGGTACAGACAGAACTACAAATAGATAAAGAATTTTGTGGGCCACACGAGGGCAGCGAAGTTATCTTGCTGGCATTTGTATGTTGAGCCACTAAAGAAAGCGCCTGGCACACAGTAGGTGCTCAGCAGGAACTGCCTGAATGAGGGAAGATCACAGGTCTGTTCAAAAGGGTGTGAGGACAGGGCTGTGAGGCTCAGTAGGGCCCAAGGGGTGGGTTGCTTTATGGTGGAGCCAAAGACCTGGGTACAATTGGGGCACCGTTGCCTTCCTCTTATCTTACTTAATGTTCCCACGCAGTACTTACATCACCTGATGGTGTTTCTTTTTTTATTATTAATGTTTTTCAACTGATTTCAGAGAGGAAGAGAGAGGGAGAGAGAGACCTTTATGGGGGAGCCAAAGACCTGGGGACAATTGGGGCACTGTCGCCTTCCTCTTATCTTACTTAATATTCCTACGTAGTACTTACATCACCTGTTGGTGTTTCTTTTTTTATTATTAAGTTTTTCAACTGATTTCAGAGAGGAAGGGAGAGGGAGAGAGAGACAGAAACATCAATGATGCGAGAGAATCATTGATGGGCTGCCTCCTGCATGCCCCCCACGGGGACTGAGCCTGCAACCCAGGCACGTGCCCTTGACCGGAGTCGAACCTGGGACCCTTCAGTCTGCAGACCAACGCTCTATCCACTGAGCCAAACCGGCTAGGGCTCACCTTATGCTTTCATATAGTTTAATAGTTTGCAGCCTTACTGTAGCTGAACGGTAGGGACCTTAGATATCGTGTTCACCATGATATACCCATGGCATACAGTAGGCACTCAATAAACGCTTTTATTTTAGTCATGGTGTCCGTGGGGTACTTGTTCTACCAGGTAACCATACAGGTAACAGTGTGGTGCCAAGCACAGGAGCCCACAGGTATGTGATGAACATGGGAGGGGCAGCCTTGGCCAGTGGGCACTCGACGGTAGGGACCTTAGATATCGTGTTCACCGTGATATACCCATGGCATACAGTAGGCACTCAATAAACCCTTCTATTTTAGCCATGGTGTCCGTGGGGTACTTGTTCTACCAGGGAAGCATACAGGTAACAGTGAGGTGCCAAGCACAGGAGCCCACAGGTAGTAATGAACATGGGAGGGGCAGCCTTGGCCAGTGGGCACTCACGTTCTCTTGTGTGTGCCGAACGCCTGGGACAGTGTGCTGAAAGGTAAGCTCTCAACAGTGAGTGAATGGCCTGACGGGCGTGGCTCAGTGATTGAGCCCCAACCTGGGAACCAGGAGGTCAGGGTTCGGTTCCCCGTCAAGGCACATGCCAGGGTTTGGGGCTCGATCCCCAGTAGGGGGTGTGCAGGAGGCCGCCGATCGATGATTCTCTCTCATCATTGATGTTTCTATCTCTCTCTCCCGCTCCCTCTGAAATCAATACAGTGGGGCCTTGACTTACGAGTTTAATTCGTTCTGAGACCGAGCTCGTTAAGGAGCTCGTTAACTCAAATTACTCTGTCAACTCAATGCAAAAAATCGGC
>NW_005353927.1:1001690-1001990 GCF_000412655.1 Myotis brandtii
TCCCTGGCCAGCATCTCCCCATCTCCCCATTTCTCCATTTCCCCATCTCTCCATCTTTCCATCTCCTCCATCTCCCCATCTCCCCCATCTCCCCATCTCCCACTCCCGTCTCTGTTCAGCTCTTGTCTCTGTTCCTCTCTGATGCGCGTGGCCTGGATGCGGTAGAAGGCGCGGCTCTTCTGCTGGTGCAGCAGCGCGTAGTAGTTGGCGATGCCCACCAGCTGGTCCAGGTCCTTGTCCGGGTGCTTCTGCTTCAGGTCCTTGAGGATCTGGATGACCTCGCGGCGGCTGGCGTCCAGC
>NW_005353927.1:1004001-1004294 GCF_000412655.1 Myotis brandtii
TCCCTGGCCAGCATCTCCCCATCTCCCCATTTCTCCATTTCCCCATCTCTCCATCTTTCCATCTCCTCCATCTCCCCATCTCCCCCATCTCCCCATCTCCCACTCCCGTCTCTGTTCAGCTCTTGTCTCTGTTCCTCTCTCTGTCTCTGTCTCCATCTCTCTGTGTTGGTCTCTGGCTCAGCCTTGTGTCTATTGGTTTTTTGTTTTCTACCTTTTCCTCTTCCTCCTCTTCCTCCTCCTCCTCCTCCTCCTCCTCTCCTTTAAAAAAAAAATTTCCCCTGAGGCTATGTTTA
>NW_005353927.1:1004481-1004958 GCF_000412655.1 Myotis brandtii
TCCTCCTCCTCCTCCTCCTCCTCCTCTCCTTTAAAAAAAAAATTCCCACCGAGGATATGTTTATTGGTTTTAGAGAGGAGGAGGGAGAGAGGGAGAGAGGGAAAGAGAGATCGGTTGCCTCCCACACACACCCTGACTGGGAATCAAACCCACAACCTACGTACATGCCGACCTGGAATCAAACCCGCGATATTGTGGTGTATGGGCCGAGGCCCCAACCAACTGAGCCACCCTCAGGGTCTGCCTTTCTTGCTGCCTCCCGACTCATCTCCACCTCCTTTTGTATATTTTGTGGATTTCTATCTCCTTCCCTTGTGAGATGCTTGGAAGTCTGTCGCTCTCTCCCCGTCTCTCTCCTGGTCGCCTCATTCACCCCCTTTTCTCACGCTCAGGATCATGCCCAGGAACCAGATATTCTCCGCCACCACCAAGGCAGCCCCCTCCCCGCAGTCCCAGCTCCATGCGCTCTGTCCGCCC
>NW_005353927.1:1024259-1028204 GCF_000412655.1 Myotis brandtii
CTCCACTCCCCCCCACCCTGAATGCAGCCTGGCCAGGCGCCTTTCTCAGAACGGGGCCCTTGGGGACAGGGTGATTCTAAAAGAGGCACAGCCTGGCTCCTCCACAGCCTCATGAAACCAGTTCCCATGTTTACGTGCTGCCTCCCCAGAGAGCCCGGCCATGCCCAGCTCCGATCCCCGGACGTCTGGCCCAGCCTCTTGTCCACGAGGTGGGCACATCCCCAAGACTGAGTGAGTTAAGCACCGGGGCACGCGGCATGGTCGGTTCCTGACGTGGAAAATACTCAAAATGTGAAATTACTATTATCATTATCATCACTAGTATTATTCTCTGGGCTCATTGCAAAAGCATCCACTAACACATGACAGTTCACCCTGAAAATATGCGTGAAAAGCCTCAAATGGAGCCCAGCCGGCTGGCGCGGCTCAGTGACCGAGTGCTGACCTCTGAACCAGGAGGTCACGGTTCAAATCCCGGTCAGGGCACATGCCCGGGTTGTGGGCTCGATCCCCAGTAGGGGGCGTGCAGGAGGCAGCCGATCAATGATTCTCTCTCATCATTGAGGTTTCTATTTATCTCTCCCTCTCCCTTCCTCTCTGAAATCAATAAAAAATATTTTTTAAAAAGACTCAAATGTTACCTTCCTCGTTAAAGATAAGGAAGAAAAGCTGTTGCTCAGTGGTTAGAGCACCAGCCCGGGGACTGAAGGGTCGTGGGTTCAATTCTGGTCAAGGGCATGTTCTTCGGTTGCAGGCTCACGGTGTATGCAGAAGGCAACCCGGTTGATATGTCTCTCTCACATCCATGTTTCTCTCTCTGTCTCTCCCCCTCCCTTCCACTCTCTCTAAAAATCAATGGGAAAAAAAATATACTTGGGTGAGGATGAACAACAACAACAACAAAAAAAAAACACAAAAAAAGATAAAGAAGAAAAGAGTAAAAAGGATTTACTATTTGCTGGCCCCAGAGGTATCTTAACAATGAGTCTGGTCGGGGAAATATCTCTTAAGATCCAGTCGCCACATGCCCTTGCCGCTGTGTTTACTGATGGCTCAGGGAAAAGGCAGGACTTGGAAATAGTGAAACCGC
Organism: Myotis brandtii; assembly: GCF_000412655.1. Taxonomy (NCBI): domain Eukaryota; kingdom Metazoa; phylum Chordata; class Mammalia; order Chiroptera; family Vespertilionidae; genus Myotis; species Myotis brandtii. The sequence goes on from NW_005353927.1 coordinate 1,025,350, forward strand.
ACAAAAGCCACCAGATGGGTTTGTGAGAAGCAGCCGTAAAACGAGCCCCTGCCTCCTGGGCACCGAACTGGCCACCGTGTATGTTGCGGGGGATTCTCTCTTCATCAGAGGACGGTCTCGAGCCCCTACGATTGGTTTTGCTCCCCGAAGGGAAGTTAAAGGAGACCCTAGCACAGTGGTTCTCAACCTTCCCAATGCCGAGACCCTTTAACACAGTTCCTCATGTTGTGGTGACCCCCAACCATAAAATTATTTTCGTTGCTACTTCATAACTGTAATGTTGCTACTGTTATGAATCGTAATGTAAATATTTGATATGCAGGATGTATTTTCATTGTTACAAATTGAATATAATTAAAGCATAGTGATGAATCACAAAACAATATGTAATTATATGTGTGTTTTCCGATGGTCTTAGGCGACCCCTGTGAAAGGGTCGTTTGACCCCCAAAGGGGTCGCGACCCACAGGTTGAGAACCGCTGGCACCCACAGTGAGGGCGTGTGCACTCGCCCACGGTGGGAGGGGAGTGAGACACCTCGGGTCCTGGTGGACAGGCACGCCTCCCAGCGGGGGATCAGAACTCCAGGGGTGCTGATGGGTGCACATAATTGGGGAGTTCCAGCCTGCTGACATCAGAGACGCATACACGTCCTGCCGACTTCGTTTCGGAACCTCCCACTGGACATTCATGTCAGTGAAAACCCTGCTTATAATAACGGAGGGCAGAACTCCACTCTGACTTGTACGTACGAAGCATGCTCCTGGGTGGTTTCATATGCACTAAAGATGCTCGCTTTTAACCTCGTGGCGACCTGGTCCTCTGTTTGAATCCTTGCATGGAATGGTCTCTGATCTTTTCTTTTCTTTTCTTTTTTTAAAGATATTTTTATTGATTTCAGAGAGGAAGGGAGAGGGAGAGCGAGAGATAGGAACCTCAATGATGAGAGAGAATCATGGATCGGCTGCCTCCTGCACGCCCCCTTCTGGGGATCGAACCGAAAACCGGGGCATGAGCCCTTGGGACCCTTTAGTCCGCAGGCCGGCACGCTATCCACTGAGCCACACCGGCTAGGGTTCGTTGTTTATAAGTGGGTGTTGGCATGCGGCTCCCTCGTCATGACTGTTGAGTAGTCATGTGGAAGCATTGACATGTGGGAATGCACACTGTTCTATGAGAGATTACTTTCCTTTATGTCATAGGTCAGGTGTTATACTGACGTGGGGAAGCCAACAGCAGAGGCAAGTTCAAGGTCACTCATGAGAAGAACAGCTCACCCTCTCTCTGTCCCTGGCTGGCTGTTCCAGGCCCTTCCACAGGTAGCAATTCAGCGGATCCTCACGCAGCCCTGTAAAGCTAGCACCAAGATGGCCCCCGGATTACAGGTGGGGAAACCGAGGCACAGAGCACGTAAGGGACTTGCCCGAGGTTAGTTACACAGCCAAGAAGCAGCAGAGGTGGGATTCAAACCTAGGCCTCTGGCTCCAGGGCCCACGAACTAAACTCCGAGGCTAGAAGACCTCCCTCTTCTTACCTAAGAATTTCCCATCAGCAGAATAAAGGGCATAAAACAAATTGTTTGTTGTCAAAAAGGAGCATTAGGTATGAAGGGCCAAAAACGATTGGTCGAGCCCTGGCCAGTGTTGCCTAGTGGTTAGAGCGTTGGCCTGTGCACCAAAGGGTCTTGGGCTCGATTCCCGGTCAAGGGCACGTACTTGGGTTGCAGATTCGATCCCCAGCCCCAGTTGGGGCACATGCGGAAGGCAACCAATTGATGTGTCTCTCTCACATTGATGTTTCTCTCTCTCCCTGCCTCCCTCTCCCTCCCTCCCTTCCACTCTCTCTAAAGATCAATGCAAAGAATATCCTCAGGTGAAGATTAACAACCACAAAGCCCAGGCCGGTGTGGCTCAGTGGTGAGTGTCGACCCATGAACCAGGAGGTCATCATTCGATTCCCAGTCAGGGCACATGCCCAGGTTTCAGGCTTGATCCCCAGGAGGGGGCCTGCAGGAGGCAGCTGGTCAATGATTCTCTCTCACGGGTGTTTCTATCTCTCCATCTCCCTTCCGCTCTCTGAAATCAATAAAGACATATTTTTAAAAAACATTTTAAAAAAAGAACCAGTGGTCTAGTTCAACCCCTTCCATGGTTCAAATGTGAAAAGTGAGGCCCAGAGAGGGTACAGGCTTCGCCGGAGGTCACACAGCACTTCTGGGGGGAAGCCAGAGCCAGGCCCATCTCCTCCCTGCCCCGTTCAGCGCATCGAGGAGGAACCCGGGCCGTCTTTATCTCATGCCAGTTCCTTCAGCTGTTTCACAAAATGTCCCATAATCCTGGTCTCTGTGTTCCCCCCAACAGGCCCCTCCGTGGCTGCTTCTCCACCCAGAGCCGTGGCGTCTTATACCCTCTGTTCCCTGCATCCGAGCCAGCTCCTTCTCGGGGGAAACCTCCCCTGCACCCCCATCCCTATCCACCTCTCAGCCGTGGTGTCTAAAATTCTTTTCACAGTTTTGGTGTAAATCCTCATCCAAGACCGTTTTGGAAACCTTTTTAACAGCCTGAAAAGTGTGATAGTGTCCTGGCCGGGTAGCTCATTGGTTGGAGTGCCGTCCCGATATGCCAAGGTTTCGGGTTCGATCTCCAATCAGGGGCACATACAAGAAGCAACCAACAGCCCGGCCGGCGTGGCTTCGTGGTTGAGTGTCTACCTATGACCCTCAACCTATGAACCAGGAGGTCATGGTTCTATTCCCAGTCAGGGCACATGCCCTGGTTGCAGGCTCGATCCCCAGTGTGGGACATACAGGAGGCAGCTGATCAATGATTCTCTCTCCTCTCTCATCATTGATGTTT
>NW_005353927.1:1028238-1030995 GCF_000412655.1 Myotis brandtii
TCTCTCCCTTCCTCTCTGTAAAAAAATCAATAAAATATATATATATATATATTTTAAAAAGAATCAACCAATGAATGCATAAATGAGGGAAACAACAAATTAATGTCTCTCTCTCTCCCTCCACCCCCTCCTCTAAAATAGATAAATAAAAATTAAAACTAAACACAAAAAAAACCTGTGACACATTGCTCTGTACTATTGGCCATGAAGCCAGGAAGCTCAGGGTCACAGTAACAGGTCCGTCGCAGTGACTGTCCCTCCCTCCCTCCCCCCTGTCTGCTGCCGCCGCCGCCATCTCCCCCTCTCCTCTCTGCCTTCTCATCCCTCAGTTCTGCCTTTGTATCATCTGCAAAGAATTTTTATGCCTCTACCTCCAGATCCTTCCCGGAAAGAAACATTAACTGGTAAAACCTGACAGATATGCATGAATAGATTACACACGTGTGAAGGCATCCTGGGTAGCTTCAAATAAATTATGCATGTGTGCAAATGAATTAGGCAGGCCCATAAATAAATTATGCAAATATAGGCCGCAGTCTCCGGGATTGTGGGAAATAAATTAGGCAGATGTTTTAAACCAGTGGTTCTCAGCCTTCCTAATGCCGCGACCCTTTAATACAGTTCCTCATGTTGTGGTGACCCCCAATTTCATTGTTACAAATTGAACATAATTAAAGCATAGTGATTCATCACAAAAACAATATGTAATTATATATGTGTTTTCCGGTGATCTTAGGCGACCCCTGTGAGAGGGTCGTTCGACCCCCAAAGGGGTCTCGACCCACAGGTTGAGAACCGCTGTTTTAAACGAAGGCTAGACAGTAGGCCGGTTAAGACACTGGACAAACGAGAGGCAGATGAGCATGTGAATGTGGGTGTAAATTACGCAGCTCAGTCTCAGTTTTGTCTCACTATTGGAATAAATTATGCAAAGTGGGCTTTGCTGCGGACTGGGCTTCTACCTGTGCTGATGTGAGTATAAACTACAGTCAAGTGGCATAAATTATCCGAACATCAGAAATCACTGGTGAATGGTGAATGGAGGGTGCAAGCCACGACTGCCTGCCCGGGGCATTCAGAGTTAGAGGCGGCAGATGCGGGCATGTATCTGTGCGTGTCCACGGATAAGTTATGCAAATTGCACCCGTTGCCCAAAGCAATTAGCACTGTCAGAAAACACAAGGCTGGCTTATGCGACCGGAGCATGACTTGTGCAAAGGGGGCGTGTCTTCTGGAAAATGGAGAAATAAATAATGCAAAGGACAGGGCGAGGAGGAGAACGCGACCACACCGAGCAAATAGCTGGCTACTGGAACGGCAGGATGCGTTACAGAGACCACAGGGATCCTTAGCACACGGGGCTCCCTTGTGAGAGTTAAAAGGTGGGGCCTTCTGGGTGGGAATATTGCCGGTGGCACACACCCCCCACCCACTCCCTCCTCCCCCCCCAGCAGAGGAGCCCTTTCCAGGGCCTGGAGCACCATCTAGACATGGCTTGGGAGCACCCTCGGGACTCCACTTGCCCTCCCTCCCCAGCCGGAAACTCTTGCTCAGGGCGTGACCGGGCGCCCTCTGGGGTCTGAGTCTGCATTTGTGCCGACACCTGAACCGGTCCCCCAAGCCCAGGGCGCCCCCCCTCTGGATTTTGCAGACATGCATGCACCGAGGCGGTGTCCACGGGCCGTGCTCACCTGGACCACCCCCGGGGAAAAGACGGCCAGGATGAGGTACAGCCAGACGTAGGCGAAGATACTCCAAGAGGCCGTGACAAAGAAGACCCTCAGGTGCTTGATCTTGCGGCTCTCGCCGGCCGGGATGACGTACACGCACACGGCGATGACCACAAACATGTTGAAGGCCGCGCTGCCCACGATGGTGCCCGGGCCCAGCTCGCCCGCCTGGAAGTTGTGGCCGCAGACCTCGATGACCGACAGCAGGATCTCGGGCGCAGAGGAGCCCAGGGCCATGAGCGTGAGGTTGGACACGGTCTCGTTCCAGATGCGGACGGTGCCCACGCTGGTCTCGCCGTTGGCCTTGGTGATGGTGATCTCCTTCTCCTTCGACGTGATGACCTCGATGGAGGCCATGAAGCGGTCGGCGATGATGGACACGCCCAGGAACATGTAGACCATGGCCACAAAGTAGACCACGGCCCGTGCGGCCTTGTCGCCCAGCGATGGGTCATCGGGCTCCCAGACGGGCAGCAGGACCCCGGGCTGGCAGCGGTTGGAACCCTGGCAGACCTCCGTGCTGGTATCGCTGTCATTGGTGGGGGAAGGTGGCAGAGAGGGGGTCGGGGTAGCTGCCCCCGAGCAGGGGGGAGCCCCCAGGAGGAGCGCAAATCCCACCAAGGCCAGGGGAGCCATGGAGGGTGGCGGGGTCCTGCGGGGGAGGAGGGGGAAGATTGGGTGAGAGGAGGGCACCCCTCCAGGACACACAGGAGTCAAGGCTTTTTGGGGATGGAGAAGGAGAGGGAGGCTGAGGACTAATACAGGGAGGACGGAGACCGAGGGAGGTAGACAGAGACGAAGGGAGAAAGACCCAGAAAGATAAAGACAGACGCACAGCAGATGGGACTGTAAATTGGTCTAAAACCACTCCAGGGAACCATAGCTGAACAATGTGCACGCTACAACTCAGCAATTCCGCTCCCAGGCGTTACCCAGGAGAAACAGGTCATGTGTCCACCAATAGATTAGACACATACAAGAATGTTTTTAATATATATATAATTGATTTCAGAGAGAGGAAGGGAGA
>NW_005353927.1:1031007-1035288 GCF_000412655.1 Myotis brandtii
GAGAGAGAGAAACACCAATGATGAGAGAGAATCATTGATCAGCTGCCTCCTGCACGCCCCACACCGGGGATCAAGCCTGCAACCCAGGCATGTGCCCTGACCAAGAATCGAACCAAGACCTCCTGGTTCACAGGTCAACGCTCAACCACTGAGCCACTGGCTGGACTACAAGAGTGTTCATAGCAACTTTACTTCTAATAGCTGCCACTTTGAAACCGCCCAGATGCCTGTTAGCAGTAAAATGGAGAAGTATCATGTGGTCACACCGAGGAATATTACACAGCACTGAAAAGGGAGTGGGCTACCGATACACCCAACAACACAGATGGATCCCACAGACACGCAATGAATGCATGGATGAAGCCAAACACAAAAAACACAGACTGAATAATTCAGTGGGTGAGGCGAAGGGCTGGAGGCGATTCATTAGGTCAGCGGTTCTCAACCTGTGGGTCGCGACCCCTTTGGCGGTCGGACGACCCTTTCACAGGGGTCGCCTAAGACCATCCTGCATATCAGATATTTACATGACGATTCATAACAGTAGCAACATGACAGTGATGAAGTAGCAACGAAAATAATTTTATGGTTGGGTCACAACATGAGGAACTGTATTTAAAGGGCCAGAAGGTTGAGAACCACTGCCTTAGGTGATTCTAATGGTTCCCAACTTGGCCCTCAGCGCGCTCATGCTCGGAATCTGGGCTGCAGGGGGTGCTGGGGTGTCTGTCTGCCTCAGGTGGGGGTGAGAAGGGGCCGCTGGAGGGCCTGTCACCCCCCCACCTGGTGGCAGGTGTCTCTCTCCAGTACCCCAGTCTCTGTGAGGTGCACAATTCCTTAGCAGCTGTGACATATGAACCGTTTTGGAGGTTTTGTCCTGTTTGTGGGTGTGGGGTGTCTACTATTTCAACACCTCTCTTCCTGCGTCTGGTCCTGGGTTTGAGTGGCTGTGTCTGTCTGTCTAGGTTTCTTTTAAAAATGCAAGTCAGTGCACATCTCCCCGCTGTTCAGAACCCTGCATGGCTCCCTCCTCACTCAGCACCAGCGTCCTCTGCCCCCCTCATAGGGTCTCACACTGTCTGGCCCCCATCCCTCCTCTGGCCTCATCCCCTCCTTCCCCTGCTCACTCAGCCCACTGCCTCTTCGCCGGTCCTGACACCTCGAACACGAGCCAGCCTCAGAGACCTCGCTCCTGCTGTTCCTTTCTCCTCGGGATCTCCTCCACACACCCCTTCTCTCTCGAGGGGTCCACCCCGATGTCCTCTTCTCTGAACATCTTACTCACAACGCACCAGCCCTCTTGGGGGAGTCCCCAGCCGCTTCCCAGATGAGAGGACCGAGGCTCAGAGAGGGTCAGTAACTTGCCTGAAGTCCCCCAGCAGCAACTCTGGGGCTCCTCCCCGTCCTCGTTTCTCTTTCCAAGAGTGGCCCTGACTTCCAGCGCCTCTGCCCCACCCCTGCGTTGCCATGGTAACCCAGCAACCCATCGAAAAGGAACTGAGAGAGGAAGGGAGGGGTCCTGCTAGCCTCCACCAGCCCTGACCCCTCTCGGGCCACCAGCCTCTCTTCTCCCAGCACCTGCCATTTTTGTCTGAAGCAAGTTCTCCGAGAGTCTAGCCCACAGCCTGCTCCCAGCACACCCACCTCCTCACGCACGCACTCCCGGGCGGGAGGGGAGCTGGCTTCTCCTGGAGAGGGAGGCAGAATGTTGGCAGAACCTCCCTGAGAAGGAGTGTGTGTGTGTGTGTGTGTGTGTGTGTGTGTGTGTGTGTGTAGGCGGGAGAGAGGGGTGACTCTTAAAGGGCCACCGCACAATTAGCCCCCACCGGCAAGTCCCCTAATGATATGTCTAATTAGCAGCCCCCTAATTAGCAACGACTTAGGCATAATTACAAACCCACCAGGATCCAAAGCAAAGACTCACGCTCTTCTCCCTCCCTCCTCCTCGGCTTTCAGGAGGAACACGGGCCACCTGGGAGCCAAGCCCTCCTCGGAAGCATCTCACTCCCTCTCTGTGGCAGGGCCATGGCCCGCGATCCTCCCTCAAGTCTGACCACCTGTCCCACCCCCTGGTCGCCAGGGGGGCCGGGGCCCGCCCAGGGCTGCTGCGCCTGCTCTCCTTGCCCAAGGAGCAGGCTGGTTCCCTGCCTTTCCCTCAAAAACCTGGTTTCCTCTCACGGAGGCCTCGGGGGAGGAGAGAAAGCACAAGATAAATATTTGTGAAATGAACAGCCGCGAGGTCTGCGCCCTGCGGCTGGGACAGCTGAGCTCCCCTTGTCTGCCTCTGCCTCTCTGTCCATCAGCGAAACTGAAACCTAATCTGGGCTGAGCATCCAGGGGCGACAGGATCAGGTGGAGGCCAGAGGCCAGGGAGGGAGCCGGGAGGGCAGATGGCCGGCCCCATCTCCGGAGCCATCTCTCTTCTCCCTCTGGTGGGCTGGCGGCCAGCTGGGTCAGTGGTGAGCACCCCGCTTCTGCCCCACACGCCTCTTGGGACCTCAGCGACCTCCTCCGCAGAGCGGGGCTGCAAGCCTGAAGGGGTCCAGTCTGGCGTGAGGGAAGGGTGGGGCCTCTTCCCTCAGGCCCCTCACACTGGGGAGGGTGGCGGTGGTTCCTAACTGTGCTTGTGGGGGGCAGGGGGTGCCCGCCACCCCTTGCACAGATGTGCAAGGTGGGGACCCAGGCTTCGAAATGTGCACATTTACTGCTGCAGGGTGAGCCATGTGTCAGCCTGGGGATCACACACATGTGCACCACACACACATACACACAGGGTGAGCTATGCAATGTCCCAGCCTGGGGATCACACACATGTACATGTGCACACACACACACACACACACAGGGTGAGCAATGCAATGTCTCAGCCCAGCCTGGGGATCACACACATGTACATGTGCACACACACACACACACACGGTGAGCCATGGGATGCCTCAGCCTGGGGATCACACACATGTGCACACACACCCAGGCACACACTTGGTGAGCCATGGGATGCCTCAGCCTGGGATCACACGCCATGTGTGCACACACACACACACACACACACACGGTGAGCCATGCCATGTCCCAGCCTGGGGATCGCACACACAGTGCTCGTGGGTGAGCTGCAGCCTCAAGTCGGGGGCAGAGCAGAGATGGAAACTCCTCTCGCGGGACTCTTGACCGGTGCTCTTTTAACCCAGCCGGAGCCACGTGGCACCTGGACACTCACCCGTCGCAGCGGGCTCACCCCTCTCCCTTGCCGCTCACTCCAGCCCACTTTCTCTGGGGCCCCTTCCCTCCAGGAAAGAGGGTGCCCTGGCGGGCCGGGGCCTCTAGCCTCTGAAGGGCCCTCCCGGACCCACCAGGGGCGGTAGAGGAGCTTCTGAGCTCTGTCCCCGTGAACCACGGAGAGACCGTCTGAGGCCGGCACACCATGAGCCGGCGGAGGGGAGGCTGCAGGAGGGGCTGGCGGGGCCTGAGCCAGGACCTAGCGCTGTGCCTGGAGTAGGAAAGGTGCCCAGAAATTGTGAAAAGGCTGAACTGCGAACGGACAAACAGCAAGACGTGTGGAGGTTAGACTGCAGGCAGGACTGGCCGTCCATGCGAAGAGGAATGGGGAGGTCGGGCAGAAGGGCTGGTTCCGTCTGCTCTACACTGGGCACAGGTCAGGGCGCAGGTTAGGGCACAGGTTAGGGGGCAGGTTAGGGTGCAGGTTAGGGCGCAGGTCAGGGCACAGGTTAGGGCGCAGGTCAGGGCGTAGGTTAGGGTGCAGGTTAGGGCGCAGGTCAGGGCACAGGTTAGGGCGCAGGTCAGGGCACAGGTTAGGGCTCAGGTCAGGGCACAGGACGGACTGGCCTCAGAGCCAGACCCAAGGCGGGGGAGGAAGGAGCTCCATCTTCAGGGGAGGGTCGGGAAGGCGGGGAGGTGCGGCGGGGAGGATGGGAGGGACCGGGCTGAGGAAGGGAGAGGAGTTTGGGGGACTCCTCGCCTTCTGGGGGAGCCCACTCCGCAGGGCGTATCTTCTTCCTCCAGGTCTCCCCCGGCCAGGGGCGGGGCCAAGGTGTGTAGGAGAGCGAGCGGGCCGCCGCGGGGAGGAGGCAGGGAGACAGGCAGACAGACGCCTGGACAGATGGAGAGGCGAGAGGGGAAGGGGCAGCAAGAAGGGGGAGACGCGGTGACAGCGGAGACGGAGACAGACCGGGGAGAGCGGAGACGGGAAACGCAGATGGCGAGGGGGGTCGGAGGGGAGCGGTGGCGGCCGCGCGGACCGGGCACAGCGGGATCGCAGGGCAG
>NW_005353927.1:1036052-1037316 GCF_000412655.1 Myotis brandtii
CAGCACCACAGGCAGGGACAGCGGCGGAGGGCGCTCTTCCCATGTTTTGGGGGGGACCTGGAGGGGTCATTCAGAGGCACCCTCCGCCCCCATCCCCAACACACCTACCGACTCTGATCCATATAAGGGCCAAAGACGCAAAAAATAGCTACAAATAGTTGCCGGCTCCCAGGACTGGGGGGAGGACAGGAATGTTTAGCCGCTCAGCGGAAACAACCACAAAGGCGCCGTTAATAATAATAGCAGCAGCTGCCACTCACACCGCCCTCAGCACGTGCAGGTGCTACCAACACTTTTTGTAAGCGCTTGACACATGCTGATGCAGCTACCCCTCTCGCCAACCCTGCGAGGTGGACGCTGTTACAGATGGGGAAACTGAGGCACAGGGCCGTGAAGTGTGGCTTCAGGCTCTACCCCCTTCGCCGCTACACCACACGCTGTCCCGGACCACGGACCCGGCGGGAAGCCAGGAAGTGAGCTGCGGAGGACCAGGTGGCCCAGACCAACTCCTGAGCCCTGGAGTGGACACACCCACACACGCCCCTCTCCAGGGTGTGCGCCCTGCACAGACCACACCATCACTAACCCGCTCCCGGAGCGCCCCCAGGGTCCCCGTCCGCCCGGCACGGGGGTGACGGCACAGGTGGGAGACATACGCTCCCTGCCAATTCCCATACTTGGGCCTGGGTTCTGGGGGATGAGAAGCCAGGGTCACCAAGAAATGGCGGGCTACCTCGTCAAGACACCCGCGGAGAGCTGGCGGCTGGGCCTTCGCTGTCAGTGCGGGTGTCACACCGATGGTGGGAGGCCGATGGCCACGGGCCCTCTCCTCAGGGAGCAGGATCGCACCCACCTCTGCCCCGGAGGAAGGAGCCCACCCGCCCACCAGCCTGATCCTGCTCGGAGTCACTCCCCACCCTCCCGACCGATTCCTGGCCTCTGGTGGGGGAGGCAGACCTTTGTGTCACCCGGAGCTCCACTGGTCAGGGAGGGGGGCCTGGTCACCCCGGCGCTCCACTGGTTAGGGAGGGAAGCCTGGTAACCCCAGCCCTCCATTGGTCAGGGAGGGGGGCCTGGTCAGCCCGGCCCTCCACTGGTCAGGGAGGGAGGCCTCGTCACCCTGGCCCTCCACTGGTCAGGGAGGGAGGCCTGGTCACCCCGGCCCTCCACTGGTCAGGGAGGGAGGCCTGGGTCCTCCTGGTGCCAGAGAAGGGGCAGGTCCCATGGCCACAGGCTGCGATCAGCCTTGTCCCCAGCCCCGGGG
>NW_005353927.1:1038767-1043434 GCF_000412655.1 Myotis brandtii
GGCCCTCCACTGGTCAGGGAGGGAGGCCTGGGTCCTCCTGGTGCCAGAGAAGGGGCAGGTCCCATGGCCACAGGCTGCGATCAGCCTTGTCCCCAGCCCCGGGGGCTTTCCATTTAGGACTGACCTCTCCGCCCCAGCATGGTGTATCCCGAGTCCCACCCCAGCATTCCCGGGGGATCTAACTCAATTACTTCCTGCTGGGGTCCAACCTTGGCCCTTGGGGTCCAACCTCAGCATTACCCACAGGGTCGAGCCTCAGACCCTCTGCAGCTGGACAGCTCCCCACAATGTCCTTCACACCCTTTCCTCTCCTTCGAGCTCCATCTCCTCGCTTCCCCACTGGTTCTAGTCTCAGGCTCTCCACGGGGGTCTCACCGTCCTCCCTGCAGGTCCAACCCCAGCCTAATATTCTGTGCACACCAACAAATACATTCTTTGCTGATCTGACACACAAACACAAAAAGGTGTAATTTTTATTTGTTCACACCAAACGGCCGTTGTTGTGTTGGCTGTTGTCATTTAAGAAATATACTTCTTAAATTGATTTCAGAGACAGAGAGGGAGAAAAACATCAATGCTGAGAGAGACCTCAACCATGGATCAGCTGCCTCCTGCACGCCCGCTCCTGGGGATCGAGCCACACTCAGGCATGTGCCCTGAGAATCCAACTGGCGACCTCTTAGTTCACAGGCTGGTGCTCAACCACTGAGCCACACTGGCCATGCGGCTGCTGTCATTTTTTTTACTTGACAATCTAAGGGGAAGAGGTCCGTGCCCCTGACTAAACAGTCAGGTATTGCATGCTTTAACACTTCTCGCGGCACCGGCTGGAAACCGCTGCCCTGTAGTCTGGTCTTTTCCACAGCGGTTTAACCCCAGCCTTTCGGCGAGGGCCCAGCCTCATTTCTTTCCTCCGAGGTCTACACTGCGGCCTCTTCTCAGTCCTGCCTCTGGTCTATCCCTGGATCCTCTCTCCCATGTCCACCTCCCTCCGTTCTTCTGGCTGAGTCCAGCCCAGCACCGGGCGCCAGGCTCTCAGGACTCACTTGCTGAACAAAAGAATAAAGACAACGGGAAGTCCAGCTCCTCGGGACATAAACGCAATCGGTGGCTGGCCAGGCCTCACCTGCAGCGAAAGGGGGGCTGGGTGAGATCACCCCATTTTCAATGGGAACACTGAGGCACAGAGGAGTGAGCTAGGTGAGGTCGCAGGGGGCCCTGGGGGCTGGCCAGGCATGCCCTCCTTCAGGACTCTTCCCCCCAGGAGGGGCTGGAGGTGAGCACCCCAATGGGGGCGGGGGGTGTGTTCAGGAGGCCGATGTCCCAGCAGGCCCTGGGCCCACCCTGTCCCCCAGCACTTGTGACTGACGTCTCCTCTGCTCCACTTGGTGCCGAAGCCGCGTCAGGACCAGCTCCGAGGCCTGAATGAGACTGTGCTGGGGGAGCGAGAGAGAGGGCGGGGCTGAGAGAGCTGAGGGGTGCAGGTCAGACCACCCCAAAGGCCCGGAGCCCAGCCATGGCGGGGGCCAGAGAGCAAACCAGTGTGCGGGTGGGACAGGTGTCTGTCAGGCGAAGGTTAGACCCAGGGGGCAGCCTTCAGTGAATTTCCAGTGGGAGGAACCAAGCCTGGGCCCAACTGTTGGTCTGAGGCTAGAAGTTGATGAAAGAGATGGAGTGGATCAAGATGTGAGAGAGACTGCATTCTATGGGAGGGAGGTCTGACCCTGGAGAGGCCGAGGTGAGGCCACAGGCAGAGACACAGGTGACATGCTGGAGAAAAGAAGAGGCCAACAGGACAGAGGAGGGCAGAGCAAAGCAGACGAGAGAGGAATGTCCCACATGGGGGGGAGGGTGGAGTTAGATGGCTGGGGAGTCTGAGGTGGGACCCTCATAGAAGGGACAGAGATCTCAGTGAAATGGCTCGAAACGGATCGCAGTGTGGGGTGACGGGAGGGTCAGAGCCCAGCGAAGGGCAGTCCTGCTGCTGCGGTCACACCACAGACACCTCCCCTGTGGCCTAACCTCAGAGCTTTCCAATGAGATGAACCTATGCCCTTTCCATTTTTAAAAAATTTATACACACACACACACACACACACATCTCCTATATAAAAAAACCCTAATATGCAAATTGACTGAACAGCAGAACGACCAGTTGCTATGACATGCACTGACCACCAGGGGGCAGACCCTCAAAGCAGGAGCTGCCTCCTGGTGGCCAGTGCACTCCCACAGGGGGAGCGCCACTCAGCCAGAAGCCAGGCTGACAGCTGGCAAGTACAGCAGCGGTGGCAGGAGCCTCTGCCGCTTCCCTGGCAGTCAGATATCCCCCGAGGGCTCCCAGACTGCGAGAGGGCACAGGCCAGGCTAAGGGACACACAGGTGGACATCCCCGAGGGGTCCCAGACTGCGAGAGGGCACAGGCCGGGCTGTGCACTGGGCCTCTAGTATTTTATAAAGAGAAAGAGAGAGATACATCGATTTGTTGTTCCACGTATTTTTGCACCGTTGGCTGATTCCTGTATGTGCCCTGACTGGGAGCAAACCCACAACCTTGAGGTATTGGGACAGCACTCTAACTAATGGAGCCACACTGCCAGGGCCCTATGCCCTTTCTATGAGGCTCTAACCTCAGACCGCTCTGGAGCCTAACCTCATTCCGTTTTACTCGGGTCTAAACTCATCCACTGGTTCAACTCAGACCCTTCCCCTGGGGTCTGCCCTGCATGGGTGCTCTGAGGTCTAACCTAGGCCAATCACCTGAGGGACAGACGGGAGGACAACCCCAAGCAAGACTAGAGAAGGCAGTAAGGTTAGACGCAGTAGAGAGAACCCAGGCTGGACAACACGGGAAAGGATCCTGGAATCGGACCAGGTGGAAGGAGAAGCAAATACCACGTTAGGAAACGCATACTCACCGGGGGCTGGGCCCTGGGGAAAAGGTCAGAGGTCAGACTATATTAGCAGGAAGTGAAACTGCAATGGAGGGTCCCGGGTTGGACCCTGGACCACTGGAACGGCTGGATATGAGACTGTGACAGGGGAAACGGCAGTCAAGCTGCTTGGGAGGGTCAGAGGTCAAAGTACAGCAGAAAGCTGGACAGTGGGCCACAGCTCACAGACTTGACCACAACAGAAAGTTGGGAGGTTGGACTAAGGAAGGGCTCGAGGTGGCCAGAACAGAAAGCTGGGGACTGGCTGCGGAAGAAGGGCTGGAGGCTGCACTGCGGGCAGGGAGGGAAGTTGGGCTCCGGGGCCGGAAGCTCAGCAGCTGCTGCTGGGAGACCACGGCCAGAGTGAGGCTGGTCCCGCACAACAGGGGCGGCTGCAGCGAGGAGGGCACAGTCATGGGGGCAAAGGGAAGGATGGAGGTCAGATCACAGGGGCAGGTCTGGGCCAGGCCACAGGGAAGAGACGAGGTGACAAAGCATGAGGAATGAAGGACAAAAGTCAGGGAGGCTGAGGGGCGCTGGGGGGACAGATGCTGTGTCAGAATCCCCTTCACCGGGGGGTGCTCCCCCAGCTGGGAGTGCTCCCTCCAGCTGTGAGCGCTCCCCCAGCTGTGAGCGCTCCCCCAGCTGTGAGCGCTTCCTCAGCTGTGAGCGCTCCCCTCAGCTGTGAGTGCTCCCCTCCAGCTGTGAGCGCTCCCCCAGCTGTGAGCGCTCCCCCTAGCTGTGAGTGCTCCCCTCCAGCTGTGAGTGCTCCCCCAGCTGTGAGCGCTTCCTCAGCTGTGAGCGCTCCCCTCAGCTGTGAGTGCTCCCCTCCAGCTGTGAGCGCTCCCCCAGCTGTGAGCGCTCCCCCTAGCTGTGAGTGCTCCCCTCCAGCTGTGAGTGCTCCCCCAGCTGTGAGCGCTTCCTCAGCTGTGAGCGCTCCCCTCAGCTGTGAGTGCTCCCCTCCAGCTGTGAGCGCTCCCCCAGCTGTGAGCGCTCCCCCTAGCTGTGAGTGCTCCCCTCCAGCTGTGAGTGCTCCCCCAGCTGTGAGCGCTTCCTCAGCTGTGAGCGCTCCCCTCAGCTGTGAGTGCTCCCCTCCAGCTGTGAGCGCTCCCCCAGCTGTGAGCGCTCCCCCTAGCTGTGAGTGCTCCCCTCCAGCTGTGAGTGCTCCCCCAGCTGTGAGCGCTTCCTCAGCTGTGAGCGCTCCCCTCAGCTGTGAGTGCTCCCCTCCAGCTGTGAGCGCTCCCCCAGCTGTGAGCGCTCCCCCTAGCTGTGAGTGCTCCCCTCCAGCTGTGAGTGCTCCCCCAGCTGTGAGCGCTTCCTCAGCTGTGAGCGCTCCCCTCAGCTGTGAGTGCTCCCCTCCAGCTGTGAGCGCTCCCCCAGCTGTGAGCGCTCCCCCTAGCTGTGAGTGCTCCCCTCCAGCTGTGAGTGCTCCCCCAGCTGTGAGCGCTTCCTCAGCTGTGAGCGCTCCCCTCAGCTGTGAGTGCTCCCCTCCAGCTGTGAGCGCTCCCCCAGCTGTGAGCGCTCCCCCTAGCTGTGAGTGCTCCCCTCCAGCTGTGAGTGCTCCCCCAGCTGTGAGCGCTTCCTCAGCTGTGAGCGCTCCCCTCAGCTGTGAGTGCTCCCCTCCAGCTGTGAGCGCTCCCCCAGCTGTGAGCGCTCCCCCTAGCTGTGAGTGCTCCCCTCCAGCTGTGAGTGCTCCCCCAGCTGTGAGCGCTTCCTCAGCTGTGAGCGCTCCCC
>NW_005353927.1:1045745-1048235 GCF_000412655.1 Myotis brandtii
ACGCCGGCAGGGCTGTGCCCGCCACGCCTCCCCCTGCCTCACCTCCTTGTAGAGATGAATGGCCGGGTCATTCCCGCTCAGGAGAAACACGGTCTCCAGCCGATCCCCGACCTGGACCCTGAAAGCAGAGACATCTAGGATCCCAGTGTGGCAGAGCCCGAGAGTGGCAGAGTCTGTGCAAAACCTCTGCCTGCAAGAACCCTAACGTTGTGGGATCCAGACACTGGAGCCAGGGCCAGAACCTCAGGATGCGGAACTATAGAAAGTTAGCATGCGAGAACCTCCCATTTCTAGAGCTCTCATCTGCTAGAGTCTTCATTCCGGTAGAAATCCTATATAATAAAAGGCTAATATGCAAATTGTCCCTACTGGGGAGTTTGACCAACTGGGAGTTAGATGTGCGCTGGCCACCAGGGGGCGGCGCAGAACATGGTGGGCGTTGGCGATGCGGCAGTGGAGGCACTGCCCGCCCCGATGGGCCCCAACGAGAGCGGGACTGTGGCGAGATGGTGGAGCAGGTGAGCAAGTGTTGCCAGGCCAAGGCGGCAGGCAGCCAGGGGAAGGGAGGCCCTGGCCGGCAGCCGTGAGGGACCCTACCAGTGCACAAATTTCGTGCACTGGGCCTCTAGTGTAATATAAAGCTCTAGAGTGGGTTGCAGGAGCCCAGGACACTAGAATCTCTTTCTCTAGAACTAGTTCTGTTCTCTGTCTCCTTTAAATTACTAGGCCTTGAATAAACTGCCACCAAGGATATTCAGACACAGAATGGTAGAACATCCAGATCCTAGAATCCAGAAAATCAGTTTCTAGAACTCTCACCTGCTAGAGCAGAGGCTGGAAAACTATGACTCCACAGGTCAAATCCAACCTACCATCTGTTTTTATAAATAAAGTTTTATTGAAGCACAGTCTCATGTCCACTCATTTACATAGTCAATGGCTGGCTTCTTGCTATAACAACAGACAGTAGTTGTGACAGAGACGGTCTGGCCCTTAAAAGCCTAATCTTTACCGTATTTGCCGCCTGGGCCTTTACAGAAAAAGTTTGCTAGCACCTGTGCCAGACCATTGGTGTCTAGGATGGAATCCAGAGCTCTAGAATGGAATTCTCATAGTGTGGGATTCTAGAACCTCAGTATTCTAGATGCTCTGTAGGATTGCTCCTTGAAATAGGACAGTGTTAGGACTTTATCATGACAGAACCTCAGAATTATCAAACTATAGTACTTTTGGTTCCTGGAATCTCAGAGCTTGCAACTCTAGAAAATACCATTTCTAGCTCTTGGAATATCCAAATCTAGAAACTGAGGACCCAAGAACCTGAGAATTCTAGATATCTAGAACACGGGTGCTCAATGAATTCTGATGATCTAGTTTGGTGACAACAAAATGGTAGCCCATCAACCACGCGTCTGGTCCACGGACACCTTAAACGCACGATGCTCTTAAAAAACAGAACTAGAATGTGATTACCTAGGGGCAGGTTTGTGGTCTCCTTTGCTAAGCCCCTCCCCTGCCGGTACACCCGCACCCTATTGTACCCCACCCCAGGCTTACTCACTCGGCATGGCACAGCTGGAAAGGAGTGAACCGGAGTTCCAGGTTCAGGCAGCTCTCTGCAGGGGGAGCACAGGTAGATGGGCACGAGGGACCTACAGGCGCCCTCCCCGCCCTCTCCCTCCCTCCAGGCCACACTTACGGGCAATGGAGTCGAGGTTGTACTCAGAGCCAGGCTCATAGTCACAGTAAATGTTAAGGAAGGGGCTGCCTTTGTCCCCTGAATCCTGTGGAAGGAAACTGGCCTCAGGGGAGAGTAGGGCTGGCAGGAGGGATTTGGGTCAGATTCAGTGGGATGCACATGTGTGTAAGGAGGAGGGAACGGGTAGGTGGGGGGGGCTCTGGGTACCTTGATGAACGTGATCCCCACAACCAGGCCCCGCTTTGGGGGCGACTTGTTGAAAGTGTCGATGGAGACAATCTCGGCATCCACTGGGAGGGGATAGTTCAAAGTTCAAGTTTCAGGCAATACCTCCAATCATAGTCACCCCTGACCTCTAGGACTCCATAACCTTTAACCACTGCAATGATCGTGATCTCTGAATCCTATTGAGTCCTGATCACCATCATCATGGGAGCAGAGATCCTGAATCCTAACCACTTCCAGGCTCCTATTATCCCTGCCCTCTGACCCCAACGCCTCCTGATTATCAGCTCCGACCCCCTTCAATCACCCTGGTCCCATTTTCCCATCATAGCGATCCGGCTCAGACAGAGCCTCAGAAGCCTTCTCAACACCATCTTCCCGGCCCTCCGGCCCCACAGCGCCACGCACCGGGTATGTAATTGAACTGCAGCTCCTTGGCCACCGGCCGGATTTTCTGTCGGAGGTCCTGGTAGCGGAAGCCCAGCACCTTGCCTTTAAGGGTGGCGGCCAGCAGCTCCCCGCGCCCGCCCGCGCCGCCCGCCAGGCCGTACACGTTGCTCTGCGAC
>NW_005353927.1:1048418-1057895 GCF_000412655.1 Myotis brandtii
CCGCTCGTCGACTGATGACGTCAGCAGCCGCGACGCTGCCCTTTACCAAGATGGCCGCCGGGCTTCCCCGAGACTTGGCCCCAACGCGCCTGCGCGCTGTGTGGGCGGTAGGTAACTCCCACAATAAAGCTTAATACATGTCAGGAACTGTTTGTTCTAAGCGCTTCCCATCTATCAATTTATTTAAAACTCACAAGCAGTCTGAGGTAGTTACTTTGCTTTATGCATGAAGGAATTGAGGCACACAGAGGTAAAAGTAAGATCACACACCTAGTAAGAAGTAGTATTATAACCCAAATAAGACCGCACCAATAGTTTGTTAATCACATCACTTTTAAAATGGTGAAATGGCCCGGCCTGTGTGGCTCAGTGGTGGAGCATCTACCTATGAACCAGGAGGTCACTGGTCGATTCGGGTCAGGCACATGCCTGGGTTTCCAGCTAGATCCCCCGAGCGCCGTGCAGGAGGCAGCCCATTAGTGATGTTTCTCTCCCTCTCCCCTCCTCTCTTAAGTCAATAAAAACATATTTATGAAAGGAAGTGCCTGTTGCTTCAGCTAATCAATTGGCTCTCAGGAATAGCTTTGAATATTAGATGAGAGTCTCATCTATATGTAGACATCCTGCTACTCATCCCGGAATATCAATTCTAATTGAGAAACTGGCTGATTACTTTCAATTTAGCTTTGAATTAATTTTTTCAAACCAACATCTTGATGGTTTCTAATTAAATTAGAAACAAGTTGTTTCTAATTAAAACATTGAATATATGTGTGTGTGTGTGTGTGTGTATATATATATAATAAAATGGTGAAATGCATTCTTCTTACCCCAAAGAAAGAAAGGTCTAGCTATCTGTCCTCACAAATAACCTCCTCCTTTATTGAATGGCTTTGTGCCAGTCACGTTGGCTGGATTATCCCATTGAATCCTCACAACCATCCTATTGTTACCCAGCATTCACTGGGCACTATGTGCCACACATCCTTTCCAAATTTACCTCGATAACCTTGCAACAATCCTGCAGAGGTTTATTAGCCCACTTTATAGAGGATGAAATTGAGGCTCAGAGAGAGTAAGTCCCTTGACTGATAGGCTAGACAGGGGTGGACAGGATGTTAACTAGGTGTTTCTAATGAAGGGGGACATAAGACATTTGGGGGCCGTGGGGGGGGGGGCGCTAGCAATCTGAGTCTGTGCCAGTAACCTGCCTTCTGACCACACTCTTGCTAGCCGATATTAACTCCATTGATGCCTGCCCCGCCTTGCAGAACCTGTTTCCCAGAATACTCCCAATTTACAGAGGGGCCATAAACAAAGAATGTGACAGCTTAGCTAGAGGAGAGGTCACCGGCACCACCCAGACCAGGCATTTGGATACAATGTAACTCCCCCATTCTGACTGACTCAGGAGGGGCTGTGGAAGCCCCACAACAGCCTGGTAGTTAGGAAACAGAAAACAAAGAATCCAAAGGGTATAAAGGGAAAGCTTCCTCCATATTCACTCACTCAGGATTTGGAGAACTGACCCTGAGTCATTGTACTAGTACATCTGAAAGTAAATGGGTTTATCCTGGGTCTCTGAGTACTCCCTGTGTATTTTTTCAGTCGCCTGGGAAATTCTGTAACACTAAAACCAGGGTCTTACGAGTTTCCTGAGTATTTTGTCCCTAGAATGACAGGACGGGCTTGGGGACTTTACACCTGTATAGTTTCCAGAGTTGGCCAACTTTTTTTTTTTTTTTAAAGCAAGAATCATTCTTTTAAAAAATATATTTTTATTGATTTCAGAAAGGAAGGGAAAGGGGGAGAGGAACATCAGTGATGAGAGAGAATCATGGATCGGCTGCCTCCTGCACACCCCACACTGGGGATCGAGCCTGCAACCCGGGCATGTGCCCTGACCGGGAATCAAACTGTGACCTCCTGGTTCATAGGGCCACACTCAACCACTGAGCCACGCTGGCCGGGCTAGAGTTGGCCAACTTTCCTGTCACCTCCCTCCAGGCAGAAAGAATATACACAGATTGCAAGATCCGAGACGGCAGTAACATCCCCAGCATGTGGACTACAAGGCCTGACACAAAGCAAGCATTCAGTAAATGTGTTAAAAACCTACAAAGATGTGCCAGTCCTTTGCCAGACGGTTACATAAGAGACATAAAAGGCAAGTTCTCAAAGGCAGGTTGGATGTGGAGGGGGAGTGTGTCAGCCCCAGATCTCTGCATCTGGGGAGTGAAAGCCTTCGAGGGCAGGCTCTGGCTCCATGGTGAAGTGCTGTATCCCCAGGTGCTGGACTAGGGCAGGCACAGTAGATGCTTAGTCAATACTCGCTGAGCGACTAGCATGTGGGGTCTAGTTCTGCTGCTTCTGAAGGCGGCTTTCTTCAGGCTTCTACCTCACATGGTAACCTCTAAACGACATCTCTTAAGAATTGTTGAGCGAATGAATAAATGAAGTTCTAGTTTGGAAAGGATTGTCTTGTTCAGTGGTTTCCAACCCTACCTGCTCTTTTGAATTGCCTGTGGAACTTTCAGGAAATAAAAAAAACCCCCAAAGGGTGGGGAACCACAATTTATCAGGGTGTGATCCAAGCTTAAGTACTTTTTCTGATTTCCAGCACAGCCAGGGTTGAGAATTACTTTTTCAGTCACGAATGACAGAAATAGATTCTAAACCATTCTTCAGCCTGTGCTCATGGCAGACATCAGTAATCAATCCCAGGTCTCAGGAGTCGTCACTGAGCTCGAGGCAGCCAATATCAATGGAGTTGTGAGAGGAGCAGAGGGGCCAGAGGGGCAGGGCCGGGTGTCGCACTGGCCACTCTGATACGAACTTCTCCTGCACTCCATGCAGCTCTGGCTGGAGCCCCTGTCTGAGGAGTTGCCCTGTGACACCGCCTGCCTCTGGCCGCCTCTGGCCGCCCCCATGAGGGTTGGAAGGAGGGACATTCACGGCAGACGTTCACTTGACTCGCAAGCCTGCACCGTGGAGTGTGGAGGTGGGTAGTCCTTTCCCACTCTTCCCAGGCAAAGGGATCCTGTCATCTCTCCCACTCCCCACACCTACTGGGTCCTGTACTCTGCCACCAAAGCCGCTCTCCCCCACCCTGTGACACGTAGAACAAGTGCCACCGGGGCCTGCAGTGCTGCCCCCGGGCCTGTGGACGTGGGTGAGGCTGGGAGATTCCGTGGGCCTCTTCCACCCCTTCTTACGTGACTGCTGCACCCATCCTCCAGCTGCTCTGAGGGTGGCACTGCCAGCCATCTACCCAGCTGAGGAAACCAGGGCTCACAGATGAAGACGGGGGGTTGCCAGGCCCCCAAGTCCACGGCTCCTCCCCAAACCCACCATCCCTGGGCCTCCCTCCCTGAGACCGCCGACCCAGCCGAGTCTCCAAAGCTGGCCTCCTCTCCCCAGTGTGATCAGAGACCAGTGGGGGCCAGGAGACTCGACTCTAGCCCTGAAAGAGGGGGTCACAGAGGTGAAGAGGAAGGAAGACTCATGCAAAAGTGTTGTTTTTTATTTTCTTTTGGGGGCCAGCTGCAGCTTCCCACCAACAAAACCTCAGAGCACAATGGCAGGAGCAGATGTGGGGTGGGTGCAGGATGACCCCCTGCTCCAGGGCCTGGGGTCTCTCCTGGGAGGCTGGGCTGCAGGAGGCTGGGAGGCTCCCGGCGCTGGGGGGAGGGGGAACTCCCCCCACAGCGGAGAGCAAATCTCAGCTGCTGCTACATGTGCTCAGCGCTTGGCTGGGGGACAGAAGTGGGAAGACAGAAACCAACCTCACGCTCCAGCCCCAGCCAGTCAGGCGATGGAGGGTCAGATGCTGACCCCACCCCCTGGCAGCACCCACAGCTGATCGGTCTATGCCACAGACTCTGTGCTTCGGGGTGGAAAAGGGTCTCTTTGGGGCTTAAATAAATGGGCCGGGGAGGGACGAGGGGTGCGAGAACAGAGGGTGACTGTGTAGCCAGCAGGCCGGCCTCCAGGGCCCCGAGGCAGTGTGGAGCCTGCACTGTGGCCTGCGAGATTCCTGGGGGGAAGGGAGGGAAGGTCCCAGCCAGGTCTTGGGCCACCTCTCGGGGCTCACGCAGTGTTTGGAGGGGCCGCTGGGGAAAGCAGAGGGGCTGGAAGACAGGTGCCAGGGGCGGGGCTTAGCGCAGGTCCTCCTCCTCGCCCTGGATGGTCTTCTTGATGCGCAGCAGCATGGTGGTCAGCCACTGGTCCAGCCGGGAGATGGAGTCGAACTCCTTCACCTGTGGCACACCCGCAACGGTGACTATGGTGACAGGTGGCTAGTCCCACGCCTGGCCCTGGCTCCCTGCCTGTCGCAGCCCTGAAGCCAAAGGTCTCTGCTCCCAAGTTTCTCCAGATGTGTCCCTGCCAGCCGTGGCCTGAGGAGGAGCAAGGGAGGCAGCAGGCCCGGTGGTTCCCTTTCAGGATAATAATTAACTCTGTAGCTTAAGAAAGGCCCAGCCTCCTTGTTTTATGGATGGGAAACTGAGGCCTGGAGATGTGACAAGGCCTGTCCCGGCGCCACAGGGGAGGGGAGGCCCGGGAACCCACACCCTTCGTGCCCCCTCTCCTTGAGGAGCTTTCACTGTCGGGGCAGGAGGGACCAGAGGGAGCTGGTCTGTCATCATAGGGGCCGAGAACCCGGAGGGGCAGGCGCTCAGCTGTCTGGATGACCAGATCAGGCCCTGAGCTGGACACACCGGGTTCCGGAACATTCAGAAGGAGCTGGGGCAGTTCTATGAGGAACCGGCTGCTGGAAGAATGGGCCCTCCAATGCCACCTCAGCTCCGCCTCCCTCCTGCTCCCGCGAAGGGGGAGGCTGACGGCTCACTTCCTTCCCTCTCGGCTCCTGGGTCACCCACCGCAGCCGATGAGAGGTGGCCCCCAGCTGCTCACTCAGGGGGACCCCAGGGGCGCAGCCTTGGTCTTCAGGGCCAGACAGATGTGGACCTGAACCCAGCTCTGTCCCCGAGGGACCAAGGACACGTCCCCTCCTCGTTCTCAGCCTCAGTGCCATCATTTCTAAAATGGGGAGAATACTCCCTGTGCCTCTTGGGGGTGACTCGCGAGATTCTGGGGTGTCTACAGAAAGGAATTCACAGCCAGGGGCCACGGCCAGAGTTAAGAAGGGTGAAATTCTCGGCGGAGCATGTCTGAGAAGGGCAGCCGCCCGCCGCCACTCACCGCCTCGGTGTAGCTGTCCACGTTCTGCTCTTCATGGGCGTCTAGCAATTTCTGCAAGAACATGGCAGGCAGGTTAGATCCGTGTACACGCCACCTGGATGGATGGAAATCGGGGACTCCCATGCTGACAGGAAGGAAAGGGCTCTGTCCCAATCCTGCCTGTGTTGGAAGTTGCTTGCAAGCTCATGGACACAGGTCACGTGTGTGTGTGTGTGTGTGTGTATGTGTGTGTCTATGTGTGTGCGCACGCGCGCGTCCCAGCTCAGCCTCTACTAGCTTTATCACTGCCTGAGTCTGATTTTATCCAGAAAATGGAGATCCAAATGGCAGAAGAGGAAAAACAAAATAAAAACGAAAACCCCTTGAGAACCACTATCATCTCGATGAGCCTACTAACTGGAGCGCCTCCACCCACCTGCAGGCTCCCAACCACCCACTCCCAGGCCCGGAAGTACAAGGAGCAGGGAAAGGGCAGCACGCACCTTCATCAGCTTGCACTCCCGGGAGTCGGAGAAAGCGGGGAACAGCTCCTCGTACCTCTGGACAGCGAGCTGAGCATGGCGCGGGTGAAAGGAAGAAAGGAAGGAAGAAAGGGGACAAGCCGATAAAGGGGCTGTTGAGGCCACTGGCCTGACAGCGAAGGGGATCTAGGCTGGCTTGGGTCCTGAGTCAGCTCTGTGCCCCTCCCCCACCTCCATGTCACCTGGCTCTGTGCCTAGCGGTACCTCCAAGCAGCTGAGCTCAGCGCCAGCCTGTCTGCAGAGACAGCTGCCGGGGAGTTAAGGGGGGATGTACGGAGCGTTTCCCGGGCCAGTGCCCAGTACTGTCTCCTGAACCAGGCTCACCCAGGGGAGGGGGCCAATGACAACTGCCTGAGTACGTCTTACATGTCAGGCCTGGCGCTGGGCACGTTTCATATAACTATCAAATGATAGAGCGCCCCATTTTATAGGGAAACACCCAGAGAAGGCAGTGACCTGCTCAGGGCACAGGGTAAGCAGTGGGGCAGGGATCTGAGGGCGCCCGATGCAGGGAGCAGGGCTGGGGGCTCAGACGTGCCAGGCTGAGGGTAGGGTGGCTGGAAACCCCTAAGAAATCCTGATTCAGGAGTTCACTCCTTCCCCTGGGCATTTCCTGCCCCTCGCCAGTACTGACCCCTCTTGCCAAGGGGCCCTGAATTGAAGATGGGTAGGCGGACATGCAGGCTATGGTTCACATCGTGAGACTGGGAGTCAGAGAGATCGGGAATGGGGGCTGCTGTTTACCAGCCATGTGGCCTTGAACAAGAGACTCTGGTCTCAGCCTGAGTGTTCACCTGTAAAATGAGTGACAGAGATGCCGACCTCACGGGGTCGGGGAGCAGTAAGGATTCAAAATGTGCTCTCACGAAAGAAAGGCCTGGCACCAAGTGAGTCGGGAACCAGAAACTCACACTAAGCGGCGGCCGGTGACATCAGTGAGCACAAGGTTTCTCGCCCGAGGCCGACTGTCAGGGGCCAGACGTGAGGGAGGGGCTCACCCCTTCTGAGGAGCTGAGAGCGGACTTGGCCTAGTGACAGTGGCCCCAGTGCCCCAGTGGCCACCTGGCGGGGGGAGGCTCTGGCTGGGCTCACCTTGGCGTTGAGCATGTCGAGACAGAAGTGGCAGAGGGCCGCCTTGAAGAAGTAGTCCTTGGCGCTGTACTTGAGGAGGGGGCTGTCCATGGCGGTGGTCCCCACCTGTGGGTACATGGTGGCTGCACTGTGAGCTCACGGCAGGCAGCCACAGGGCCAGGGTCACTGCCAGGCACTGGGGGGCTCACTGGAGGCTGGGTCTGGGCCCCAGGAGAACACCTGCTAACCAGGACCCCAGGGCAGGGAGGCAGGGACCAGCCCCAGGGAAGCTGGCAATGGGTACATGCGTGACCAAGGACCGAGACATAATGGGGGGGGTGTGTGAATGTTGCCACAGGGCCAGGTGTCTGTGGGCCTCCCAAGGTGCCTAAGATGGTGAGAGACGGCCCTGCTATCAGGCCTGACAGGAGGCTGGCATGTCAGGGGCAGAGGGGCGGCAGGCTGAAGGAACACGAGGCGGTGCCTGCCCCACTCTCCTCTCAGCTGCCCGCCTTTCTCCTGGCCATGAACCCACCAGGACAGCCCGGGCCCCGCCCAGCCCTCCCCACACAGTGGAGGGGAGCCCGAGAAGCCGTGGGAGGGTCCCTGTTTCCCTGACCCCCTTCCTCTGGGCTCCCAGGCTTCGGCAATTCTTCCCGTTCCCTCCCCGACTCTGGTTCCTCAGAGTCATCTCGCTCTGGGGTCGGCCAGGAAGCTCCCTGAGGCCTGGGCTGGGCTGGGGAAAGGGCACAGCACACGGGGGGCCATGGCGGAGGAAATGTTTAGCCAGGTGAGTAGAGTGAGGGCGAGGGGATGACAGAGGGAGGTGGACAGAAAGGGAGGGAGGGGGATAGAGAAGGTGGCAGAGGGAGGAAGGGGCACTGGCACACAGGATAGGGAGCAGCGCCCTCCGCAGAGAGCAGGGCTCGGAGCCCCACGGTCCCCACCTGTTCGTAGATGTCAACGGCCTTCTGATACTGCTCCAGCTGCGCGGCGTAACCAGCCACCTTCAACAGACACTTGTTGGCTGAGCTGTGTGGGGCGGAGAGGAGAGAGGTTGGCGGTGGCTGGTGGCAAGCGCAAGGGGCTGGGCGGCAGGAGTGGAGTGGTCCCTGGGTACCTGTTGGACTCCTCGCTCTTGTAGTAGTCTGCAGACTGCTCGTAGTGCGCGATGGCCTGGGAGGCGGGAGGGAGGAGGGTGAGGGGGGTAATGCAGCCTTTATCACCGGCAGCCCCTGGGACACAGCCAGAGCCCTCATCCAAGTTCTGCCAGCGCCCACGCCCCTTCCCCGGTGCTCAGACACCAGAGGACTCCCCGAGGGAACAGGGCAGAGAGAGTAGTCCAGGTCCCAGACGACTGGCTGCAGCCGCCCCCCCGCCCCCCGCCCCCCGCACCTCACCTTCTCGATGTCCACCAGCTCCGTCTCGTAGATCTCAGCGATGGAGATGTGGTGCTTGGCTGCGATGGTGAATCGGCCCTGTGTGGGACACGGGGAGGGAATGCCTGTGGCCAGTGCCCCACACCAGCTCGACCACGCCACGCACCCCCCTGGTCCCCAAAGCTGTGGCTCCCTGCCCCTCAGCTGCACTTGTGAGGTGAGGTGCGCAGAGGAGGGTACCGAGGGGCAGAGGGCATGGGACTTAAAAGGAAGGCTCTAGAGTGAGAGGCCCGGGTCTGAGTGCTGCCCTGACTGGGTGACCTTGAGCAAGACACTCCTCACCCAGCCCCCCTTCCCTCCTGTCCACGGTGCACAGGTGGGTGGGGCGGTGCAGAGGCACCTGGCAGAGGGCCTGGCTGGAAGAAGCATTTAATAGAAGGCCCAGAGCAGCCATGGGACCAACGTTCTGGAGAAACCGGGGCTGAGGGCCCGAGTGTCCCCACCGCCCAAGGCCTCCTTGGCTTCCCCTCCCCCAGTGTGGCCATCGAGGTGGCTTCTCACAAGCAAACCCCCTCCAGCTCCCCTGTGGAGGCCTCCAGATCCCTGAGCACCCCCCCACCCCCGCCTCCACCCAGTGGGGGTCCAGGTGCCTGTCCAGCTGCTCCACACACAGGGGCTGGTTCACAGCCACCCCCACGCCTCTGGCAGCAGGAAAGGGTCAGGCCCTAAGCCCAGCCAGGCCTAGTCTTGGGTCTCAGCCACTCCTGTCTGCAGGTGTGTGTCCCTGGGCATCACTTCGCTTGTGCGGGCCCCCTCTCCTGTCACACGGACTGACAAGCGCCCACCTCACAGGGCTGTGGTCGGAAGATGACCCCGTGTACTGAGGGTCTGGGCCGATAAATGGCAGCGGCGGCCACTGCTGTAACTAGTGCTGCAGCATCGCCAGGACCCTGCGGGGCCAGGACCCCTTCCTGCCCGGGCGGAGGGGTCTGACGAGACAGGTGGAATGTGAAGAGGCAAAAGGTAGAGTTCACAGGGCCTGAGCCTGGTTGTGGTCCACAGTCTCGGCCCCCTGGCCTCAGGCCGGGCGCCTCTCTGGGCCTCATCTGTCCATGGGGATGTTCCCTAGGCAGGGCAGGGGCTGTGCCCACTCTGGGCGCTGCCCACACCCCCCTCTGGCTGCTGTGAGCTGGGAATCAGATAGGAAGCTGGTGGGGGAGGCGGGCAAGGGGAAAAGGACACGAGTCCCCAGTAACCTTAACTTCTACCAATGACGACAAGGATGGCCTCGGGGACGTGCTGGA
>NW_005353927.1:1057949-1060866 GCF_000412655.1 Myotis brandtii
TGACAAATCCCCCTCTCTGCCTGCTCTTGGTGCTGGAGCTGGGAGGTGAGGCTGGGGCAATATGTGGACCAGGACTTGCAGCGACCCTTACCATGTCTGTGTAGATCTCGATTGCTCTCATCAAACAGTTAATGGCCTCTGGGGAGAGAAAAAGGGAGGCGGGGAGGAGACGTGAGAAAGCCAAGTCATTTGGGCAGAAGCTGGGAGAGGGGGGATGCAGGGCTGAGGCGCCTGCGAGATCAATAGAGTTGCCAGGGCTACGCTCTGCTCTCCGCTCTCCAGGGGAACCGCTGGGAGGGAAGGGGAAGGAATCCCTGAGCCCAGGAAACTTGGTCAGACTAATTTATTCCGCAGCCTGACTTGCTGGGCACATGCTCCGGGGGGAGCCTGGCTGATGTGGCAGCCCTCTCCCTGGAGCTGCCACAAAGCCAACCCCTTCCCAGTTACCCCAGGGACAGGACACGGCTGGGGCCAGGTCAGGCTGATGGCCAGGCTCCCCTGGGTGTTCTGAGCCTGATCTTCTAAGGCTTTACCCTCAAGAGCAGAGCTGCTGGCAAGGGGCGGCCAAGCCTGACGCCCGAGGGACACCCTTTCATTGCGGACCCTGAACCCGCCACGTCCCCTGCACCCGTCTGGTCTCCATCTATGGCAGGAGGAGGCCCCTCCAGTTGGACTCTCCATTACTCTCTTGCTCCCACCTCAGCACTCAGCCCTCTGCACCCTCCTTAACCCGGCACTGATCCCCACCAGCTCCTCACACCACAGGTTTGCCAACGAAACACACACACAGTAGGGCGGTGCTTGAGAGGAGGAATTGGGCTACCTTTGTTGTACTATCTCTTCCAAGATCTTATTTTATTTTTTAATATATTTTTACTGATTTCAGAGAAGAAGGGAGGAGAGAGATAAAACATCAGTGATAGAGAATTATTGATCAGCTGCCTCCTGCACGCCCCCTACTGGGGATCAAGCACACAACCCAGGCATGCGCCCTGACCTCCTGGTTTATAGGAGGATGCTCAACCACTGAGCCATGCCGCTGGGCTCTTGCAAGATTTTAAATTTGGGAATGGCTTTTTTCCTTTGACAAGTTATTTGGAGGAAAGAGAGAAGCATGCGTGGGAGGCATTTTCTGGCAGACAGAGATGAGCTCTTGGGTGGATTTTTTTTTAACACCGTTTTAATGCATCTCAGGAGGAGAGGGAGTAGGGGGAGGCGGAGACAGCCTGGACAGACCCCAGGATGAGGGTCTGAGCTGAGCCAAGGCTGAAAGTTTGTCCTGCAGTCCGGGGCATTCGAAAGGCTCCTGGTCTGCTTCCCGGGGCTCCAGTCAGCCAAGCCCACCGGGCCGAGATGCCACAAAGAGGTGTAAGGCCTGGTGCCTGCTCTCAAGGGGCTTATGGCCTCACTACCCAGGGAGACATCAGAACTTGGCACTTAGCTCCGGGCCGGGCTTTCAGGGAGTAGTCAAGCCTCCTACATTTGCAAAATGTGCGTCTGTAAGCACTGCTCTGGGAGTGAGGGGATCTAGAGGTTTTGTCCAAGTCCGAAAGGCCTCTGGACACCCCCAAAAGATTCAGAGAATGGACACCATTTGGCGAAGGTTGAGGTTGACAGCTGGAAGCCTGAGGCAGTAGGGAAGAGGAAAAGGAGCAAAAAGGGGGCAGAGGAGGACAGGGAGAGAACACAATAAAAAATTACAGCCGGAAACAGTAAGAGTGACTTTCACACACACACACATTTTGTAACAGCTTTTCTGGAAGTAACTGATAAGCTAGCAACTGGCTGCACCACCATGATGAGGATGAGGAGGAGTGAGCAGCTGGGCTGCAGGGAGTGGGCCCTGCACATCCCACCCCTGTTCTAGCCTCCACCCCAGGGGTGGGTGTGACCAGCAGGCACCCTACCACTCATCCACTCCCTCTCCTGGGCCGCTGGGAGTCCAACAGGGCACCTGCAGGCAGAGGTGGCAAGGCTGTTCCCAGTGCCATTAGCAGCCGGCAGTGGGAGGGGCTGGAAACTCCCCTGCAGCTGCCCTGGGGGCCTAGCCCAGCCTGAAGCCCTGAAGCCTGTCAGCAAGGAGGCCCTGGTGGTGTAACAGGGGAGGCTCCCCCCACCTCCGGCAGCAACATGGACTCATAGGGTTAAATCCCCTTCATCCCTGCTCTTTGCTCCATGACAGCTGTTCCTGAAAGCAGCAGGCCCCACTGACACCCTGGCAAGAGCACTGGCAGACAAGCCCGACACAGTGGCTACAACCAGCTTATCTTATCAGGTCACGGGGATCCCCAGGATGAGTGGCCAGCACACCCCTGGATGAGCACAGAATCTCCGCCTGCCCCCTCCCCGCCCCGCCCTGATCTACCCACAGAAAACTGGACCTGGAAAGGGACTCGGAATGATCCAGCCCAGGATGGGGAGAGGGGGACTGAGGCCCAGGGAGGGGAAGGCCCTGGCTTAGGGACACGGGGAGTCTGCCACCCAGGGCCCTCAATCCAGCCAACTCCATCCCACTCCTGCAGTCCACCCCCAACACGGCCAGTCTCCATGATAAACCGGGCAAATCCAGGAACCGCACAGGAAGTGGAGCAGATTAAAGGAAGATGCCCGGACCTCGTACACAGTAGGCATCCAATAAATGGCAGTGGGGCATGGGGTACGAGGGGGAGGGGGAATGGGGGCCTGGTCACCTCCCTGTCCTGGGCGCACATGCATGAACCCCTGGGCCCAATTGTCAGGCAGGCGGGGTAAGAGGCCTCCCTGGCCTGAGTCCACCCAGAGCGGCAGACAGTGGTTGGGAAACTCTGGGGAACCACTGACAGCTATGGGCGTCACCCCCCCACCCCCAATCCCACCAGGCAGCAGCAAGACACCCCTGACCCACACTGAGGGCAGACTCCCCCCCCCCCCCCCCCCC
>NW_005353927.1:1060920-1061669 GCF_000412655.1 Myotis brandtii
GAGCGTGATGACAGGAACCAAATCCTTTTCCCCGCCTGGGTGGCTCTGGCAGGCCTCAGGCCTAGGTTGGCACCAGCTGCCTCTGGAGGGGGAGGGGGAGGGGCGGGCCCCCCAGGGCTCCTGCAGGAAGTGCTCACATAGGACGGACTGGGAGGTGATCCGCGAGGCCCCAGGGAGCGGATCACCTGCTTGGGGAAAGAGGGCCCGGTTCCAAACAGGGCCTCCAGCTATTCCACAGGGCAGGCTGCCAGGGGGTGGAGGCTGAGCCCAGGCCAGGCTCCTGTCGGATGTGAGCAGAGGGCTGCCCCTCACGGGACTTTATCTCATGCCAGGTGCCACCCTGGGCATGTCCTCGCCTTATCTCATGTGATCTCTGCTTTACCATCAGGAAATGCAGATCCAACAGATTAAGTGACCTGTCCAGGTCGCAGGAGAGCAGCTCCTCCCGGACCTCTCAGACCCACTGAGCCACACAGCTGCCACGGCCTCTGTGAAGCTGCCCTGGCCGCGGACACCAGGCAGCTGCTACTCCTGGTGCAAATGTGCCCTCTCCCCTGACCCTGGCTGGAATGGTCCCCAACGCAGAGTTGTGACTGGGGGTGGCAGCCATGAGGCAGTGGTGCCGGGATGCCGTTGCAAAGCCCCGCCCGTCCTCAGCACCAGGCACCCTTATTTGGGCTCCAGACAAGGCACCTGGTCCCGGCTCTGCCCAAATTACCTTGTTCTCTGCTCTGCTGCCCCTCTTGTTC
>NW_005353927.1:1061707-1079062 GCF_000412655.1 Myotis brandtii
CCATCACCCCCTGCTGCTTTCCCACCAGCCTGAAGACTGCCACCCTCTGTGCTTCCTACGGCCAGGCCCTGGCCACATCCAACACACACCCTGCAGAGCCTGCCGCCTGGCCACATCCAACACACACCCTGCAGAGCCTGCCGAGATGAGGAAACTCGGATCAAAAGCCAGGGAAGGGCACGACATCAGAGGGCCAGGTGGGGCCGGTGCAGGGGAAGCGCTGGGCTGTTTAAAGAGCAGCTGGTGCCGAGCACACGTCACGCGGCCTGGCACTCCGCTCCCGCCCCAGAAACAAGCCCTTCCAGTCACTGGGGAGCAGCAGCTGAACCTCACAGATGCCAGGGCAGCATCTCCAGGTCAACCAGCTCCCCAGGGAGTAGAAGGGAGGATGGGGCGGGGGAACTCCGTGGGGGGGACGACACACAGATGTCTCTGGGTGATTCCAGCTGAAAACAAATCCAGGGTGGCCTGGGTCATCGTCACTCCCCCACGTGGCCTGCTGTGGCCCAGCACTCAGCTTTGCGCAAGGAGTGACAAGGATCCACCCAGTCACAAGGCCTCCCCTCGGGCTCTTCTTTTTTTTAATCCTCACCAGAGGATATGCTTTTATTGATTTTAGGGAGAGAGGAAGGGAGACAGAGAGGGAGAGGGAGAGAGAGGAAGAGAGGGAGATGGAGAGAGAGAACATGGATCGGTGTGCTCCCAATGTGCCCCAACTAGGGATAGAACCAGCAACCTGAGTATGTGCCCTGACCTGGGGTGTGGAACAACACTCCTACCAACTGAGCCACCCAGCCAGAGCCCCCCTCGGGTTCTCGCTGAGCCTGAGCCTACCACTTAGACCAACATCTGTGAGACCCCCGGTGGCAGAGGAGGGACTGGTCAGGTCTAAGGACAGAGAAAAGCTACTTGGTTTACACAGAGACCAAATCCTGGGAATTAAATGAATGTCCCCGACAGCAACATGGGCCTGCCAGCGATCCCCAGCGCTCGCACGGGAACCGGTGCTCACTGGCCCTCCCAGAGACCTCTGTGTACTGCTGACAACTGTCCCCTCGTGGGAAGAACAGGCCTTTATTCCAAGATTATGTGTCTCCTTTTTTTTTAAAAAAAAAAAAAAAAAAAAAAAAAAATTTCCCATTCTCATAAGAGAGTGACAATAGATGGTCTTTATAAAAAAAAAATCTCTGCTTGCTAAAATTAAAAGTTAGCAACCTATGTCTGGCACCAAGACTTAAAAAGCAAATTAAAACCCCAGCTCCATGAAATCGAAAGTCTGGTACCCACTGGGCTTCTGCTTCCGGATGAGCCCAGTGGGACAAAATGTGTTCTTCACAATGACAGAGACCCAGCTGGGGCTTCTGTCCCCAACACGTTGTCATCTGAGGAAACTTGTTCCCTGGCAACTACATCTCAGGCTCTTCTCTCCCAGCCTCTCCCTTGCCCCCTTGGGCCCCTCAGGGAAGCCAGGTTAGGGCCACTTCCTCTCCTTCTCCGGAAGTGACTCCTACCTGGCTGGTCTCAGAAGCCCTCCACTGGCTTCTGCATGTCAATTCTGACAACAGAACAGATTTTCCTCTCCCCTTGGCATGCGGTGGGTCTGAAATGTAACTCCCACTCCCAAATGCTCCCAGGCAGCGGAAGGGGAGCGATCAGCTGCACACACAGTAGAAGGGGAGGAGGAGGCTTGGAGCGGGATGAAAATGCCACCGGAAGGGAGCCAGTTCTGAAATTAAAGCGCGAGGGGCTCCCTGCCAGCCTATCGTGTGTCGGCCCCTGGAGAAAACGGAGCCGGTGGAAACCTGAGGACTTCTCCGCAGAGCGCTCAGCTGGTGCTCGGGCAGCCAGCCCTGGTGGCCCACGGGCCCTCACCTTGGGGGTCAGCTTTCTTGAACGCGTTGCCGGCGTCCACGAAGCAGGTGGCGGCGTCGTGCTTGTTCTGGAGCTGCAGATGCAGCTGGGCAGCCTGGCAGAAGGCGTTTCCGGCAGCTGGAACAGAAAAAAAGTGACCCTGGCCTAAGCGGGGCTCCATGCTTCATGAGCCACACAGACACTGCCCCGGGAGCTCTCAGGAATACAGGGCGGCCCGGAGAAAGGAACAGAGTGGCCTGGGTGAGCTGAGGTCTGGGCCTAGGCCTCAGGCTCCCTGAGCCAGCAGTGCCCCCCGGGGAGCCTGCAAGCACAGGGCTGGGAACCCTACTCAAAGGCAGAGAGCAGGCTAAATCACGGGAGGGGGACAGGCAGGGGTGCTGGGGAAGAGAGGGCAACTGAGATTCAACTCTGAAAACACTTCCTGATTTACTCCCCAACTCCAAGTCCAATTTCTTTCCCCCAGGACTCCCAGCTCTTCCTAACTCCCCATACTCCTCTGCCTCTGTCCACGTTCTAGTCCCCTGTGTAGAGTCACTGCAGGCTGTGTGGACAAGGCACCACACTCATCATGAGGTACATGGGGGGCATACAGGGTCTGCTCCCTCTAGGAGCTTCACGTCCAGAACAGGAAACAGGACGCAGACCCCAAGGTCTTGAGCACCTGGGACACGAGGAGGCCACGCACCTGAAGCCCAGCCTGTCCTGTACTCCTGCACTGTCACCTTCCACGGGTCCCAACCATTCTGCTTCTGTTCTCATCTCCTAAAGGGACTTGCAGGAGACACTGGGGTCTCTCCCCCAGGGGTGGGGACTGTGCTAGTGAGACCCCCACAGCCACCTCAGCTGCTCTGAGGTGCTTCCCTTCACCCTCCTCCAGCTGAGACCAAGTCACAGAACTGCTGAGCTGGAAGAGGACGGGAGGGCCTGGCCCCTGTCCTGGAACTTCAGAGCAGCAGGACAGACAAAGCCGCCCAGGTTTTTACGATGTATGAGTTCTTTATTATGTTTAAGGGCTAGAAACCTGAGTGTAAAATTTCCAAAAAAGGTAAAAAAAAAAAAGAAAAGAAAAAAATGGCCTAGGAATTTGGGGGAGGGTTGGCTTACAAATTTCTGGGGAAAAGCAACAACTGTGTGATTGAAAAATAAGTATTCTTTCTTTTAAGGCACTTCCTGAGCTTGGAGCATAAACATCCACGTAGCACCTGCCTTTATGCACAATGTGTTTTGTGGAAGCGGGAACATTCTCAGAAAATGACAATAGTGGATTTTACCCTGTGCCTCCCAGAGAGGAACTTTGTCTTTGCTCGATTCCCCTGATCCGATCGTGCAGATGTTCCAAGTCATTTTATGAAATCAGCCCCGGTGGGCTCCACGCACTGGCTTTTCAAACCTCTCCTCGGGCCTCAGGCAGCTCCCTGCCGACCAAGCTCCTGGGAATCGGACCACAACTCAGGGCAGAGTCACAGAGCCATGAAGCGGATGACACTCCGCCCACCAACATAGGAGTGTCTCAGGAGGCGCCTGACCTGGGGTGACCTCTTCCGGGTGGAGGCGCCTGCAGCATTACATGACACCGCGGCCACATTTACTACCCTCACTGACCGCCCTCGCTGGTCTCCATGAACCCACACTACGGCCCCGTTCGGTCTCAACCACTTCCCTGCCGTGGTACTGAGGAGGAAACACACTGGAGTGTAAAATTACTAGGAGAGGCCAAGTAACTCCAGGGTCACAGGCCAGTCTGAGCTGTGACACAAACCCAAGTCACTCAGCTCCAAAGGTCATGAGGCATCGCAGGAGCAAGTTAAACACCGGGTCCTGCTCTGGCTTCTGAATTCTGTTCTGTCGCTTACTACTTGTGGCACAAGGGGCTAGGACAAGCCTCAGTTTCTGAATCTATAAAATGGGAAAATTAATGAATGGTACTGACCCTCGTAGGGTTGCTGCAATGATTCAATTAAATAATACATGCCTTGTGCTTAGTATGGTGCCTGATAAGTGGTAACTGTGATTAATGTTATTGGACCACTTGACCGTCCCAGCTCAGAATTCAGACTCTGCTGGAAGCAGTATGAAACAGTGTCCGGGGAAACCTGATATTCTAAATTTAAGGAGAATCCCCTGGAAGGGCTCATCAACCCATGCGGGTCCACCTGGACTCAGTAATCGATCTGTCCTCATCCCTTCCGTCCTCTCTCCAAGGCCCAGGGAGCCAAGCTGTAAAGTAACCCAGTGGGCTCTACCGACCAGGCAGCAGGCCCACAGGCTTTGACGCTGGAGAAGCCTAAAGAGAGGGGGGCTGCGAGGCTAGGCTCCCAGCCAGGCCCGGGAGGCGGGAAGCTGAGGGAAAGGAGGAGAAAGCGCGGCGGAGCTCTAGCAGCGATCACATACCACTCCAGTTTTTGGCCATTTTGAACATGTTTGCTGCTCTGGCGTAGATTTCGCAGGCTTCCTCTGTTTTGGACGAGCCTCTGGGGAAAAAGGAAAGGGGGAAAGGATAAGGAGAATATCTAGCCTGGTACGAAAGAGGAAGTGAGCAGAGACAGTGGAGACGTGGCCTGCATTCACTCCCATGATTTCCCTGGAAAGCCAGCTTCCCGCATCCAGCTGCAGCCCAGGCCTCTATCTGGACTCAGGAGAGAGTCTGTGGCTTCCACCCCCACACAAAGGCTGCCTAGGCCCTCCCGACCTCCCCGCCATTGTGACAGCCTCTGACAGGCACTACCATTCCCACTTCCTGCCTGGGCTGCTCCCAGGCTCCCCCCAACTCCTTTTCCCAGAGACTGCAAAGCATCCTGGGGGAAGAGCCCAGCCTTGGCTGCCTCGTCCCTTCCCCAATGACTTAATCCTAGCCTGGCACACTGCAGCGGTTCAGGGAAGACCTCTCAACCCTCCAGGTCACTACCAGTTCAGGACCGGCCATAAATATTATAATATAAACACACACAGAGAGAAATACTATTTTTAAATGTGTATATAAAAAGTTCCCATTTGTGTTAAAAACAGAACAAAAAGCGAGGGCGAGAAGAGAAGCATATATGTTTATGTGAACAGAATATTTCTGGGAGAATACACCAAAAACAAGTTGCAGCATTTTTCTCTAAGGTGGGGCCTGTAGAACTGGGGGCCAGGCATGGGAGACAGATGGACACCGTTTGTTTGTATTGTCAGAATTTTATTTTATTTTTTATTTTGAGAGTATGCTTATTAAAGCTGTAACAATGAAACAAGGAAGGGCCTAGGATAGAAGAAGCAAGAGGAGAGCCTGGGTGGGGCTGCTGTCAGCTCACTGGGAAGTCAGAGGAAAGGGGGCCTTGGGGACAGGTTCAGGGATCAGCCCGGGAACAGCTGCTGCTGCCCACTGCTCCCCTGGTTGCAAGTCTCGTGGGGTCCCTTGGAGTTTAGGAGATGCATGTCTGTGGGGGGAAAAGAGGAGAAAGGGAAAGGTGCGGGCGTGCTCCCAGGAGGGACAGTGTGCCCCTGTCTGAATTTTTTTAATCGCCCGCATATTTTATCTATTCAAGAAAAGAAATATATGTTTTTTAAATATCAGGATTTATATTGGGTCCTGTGAGCCAGCAATGAATTACATTTCTAGCAATTTATCCTAAGAAGCTAATCAGAGAAACTACAGGATGTTCAGCACAGCATTATTAAAACTAGAGGCCTGGTGCACGAATTCGTGCACGGGTTGGGTATGGCAGGCCGGCCCTGCCCTGGATTGGGGTGGAGGGGTTCAGAAAACCTACTTTGTAACGTACTGTGTAACGGTAGGGACCGGTGAGATAGAGAGGAGTACATTTTCAGAAAAACAAAGAGCACCCTGTAGGGACAGCTACCCTGGCACCCCCACCTCCAAGTGGTGCATATGAACTTCTTCCTGAATCGGGGGACCTTCCTTAGTACCTCACCCACCAGTGGTAAGTCATTCCATCTCCCATAACCCCACCAGGCTTAGCCCACGAGGTCTGTGATCTCTGTAACTGTTCAAACCCCTATCGCCCATAAAAATCAGTAAAATAAAACCCACACACTCAGGAGTCCCCCACATGGAGTTGAGATTCCCTCCTCACTGACATCAAGCAATGTTCAGTTTTGAAGGAAAAAGGGGACTTTTCTAATGAAAAGTCACACAAATCATCTTCACTGTCCCAACCCTCACCCCTGTGTCAACTGGCCCTGGAAACTGGCCATCCCAGCCAGCTGGCGAGGGCCTCTAGTGTAATTTTGGAGCTGTGCTTGGCGCACGCCTTCACTGCACTGTTAGTGTCACAGTCCACCTCGCCCATCGTTTGAATCACATGAGAGGCTCCTTACAATAATCAAATCAGAGCCCACAGCCACCCTCCCTGGAGATTTCACCATCCCAGCGGGATGGTCTGGGTAGGGCCAGAATCAGGATTTTTTAACAATCGTCCCCGATAATTCAGATGATCAGGTGAGTTTGGGAGGGGAAAAACTGACTCAGACAGACAGCCTGGAAAGCAGCCAGCAGTGATCTCCCGGGTCAGGTGACTTCAGGTGACCTCCCAGGGCTGCCGGAGTGTGTGTGTATGTCTGTGTATAGACGGGTGGGGTGGAGGTGGGACTGGAGTCCTGGCCTCCTGAATCCAAATCACACCAACAAGGTTCTGCTTTAGATGGAAAGCCTACCCTTTGCCTTATGGGGCTGTGCTGACACTGTCTCCCTGCCGACCCATGGAGAGGCTCCAGCAGAGGGTCGCTCTGCTATCCAGAAGTGTCCCTGAGCAACGCACTCCCCCCCTTCCCATACCTCGTCCCAGATGGTCCAACACATCGAACCTGAGACCCCCATTTGAAGTACCTTCTTCAGAAACCACTCAGAGAGCTGAGGCACTTCCACAAACTTCTGGCAGAACATTTCAGAAGGATCCCTTGGGGCCAGAAGGCAACCCCCCGCCCCACCCCCGGGGACCTTCTCTGGAATGTTCTCTTTAAAGGATGCATTCACAGATCGCCATCACAGATGTGCCCACCCCATGGACCCTTCGCTTCTCTGAGGGCACAATTAGTCCTACCCAGGCCCAGATGTTCTCCGGAAAAGCTCAGGCTCCTGGATGAGCAGAAGTGGCTGTTCCATGGAGAGGCCCCAAGCCGGGTGACTAACAATGAGCAGAGCCAGCCCAGCTGGTTTGTTTCAGCTCAGCGGGACAGAGTGGACACAGAACACAAAGCCTGTCAGCTGCCGGGCTGAAATGCTATGATCCCAGGCTAAGCCAGGCCAACCCTGTGCTGGGTCAGTGATTCTAGCCGCGGGGTGGGAAAGCCGGAGGGATTACCACCTGCTCAGGCCGCTAGGCCTGTCTCAGCCTTGCGATTTCCACCGCAATTACAGGGGGATCTCTGGAGTTCTGTCCTCTTCTTTTAGAAATGGAAGCCGAGTTGCCCAGCTAGGGCCACTGGCAGACCCTAAAGGAGAAGCTGTTCCCATAGCCATTTAGTCGTCTGGGGAACAAACATGAGTATTTATGATATGCCAGGCACTGGACATAGTCGTAAACAAAGGGCAGAACCTGGGCCTCAGTAAACAGGAAGCCAGCAAGACAATTTCAGAGTGATTCAGCACTAGAGGGGCTGGGGAGGAAGAGCTTCTTTGAATGGACAGGTCAGGGATGCAAGATTTGAGCCTAATCCCCAACGATTACTAAGGAGCCCTCCATGAAAAGAGGAAGAGCATTCCCCACAGCAGTCAAAGCATGTGCAAAGGCCCTGAGACAGAAACAAGCTTGGCCAGTTCAATCGAGGAAAGTAAGTGGGCCAGGTGGCTATGGTGCAGGGAGCAGTAGGCAATGAGGCTGGAGAGGCAGGCAGGTCCCGCTCATGCTCGATGGAGGCAGGAGAAGAGTTTAGGCGACATTCTAACACAACAGGAGGGCTTCTGGCAGGGAGAGTGAGGAAGGAAGAAGTTCCCAGCTCCACTGCTCCACCAACCTGCCTCCCCACACAGCACATCTGCATGGGTTACCATAGGATTTCTCTCCTCAATCAGGTCCGCTCATGTCACTCATCTAAGGGTGGCCTCCATGACAAAAACCAAACTCTTCTGAAGAGCCGGGGTGGCAGCACACGCGACAGCTGACTGTCCCTCCCCCACTGGCCTCCCCCAAGCTGCTTCTGCTTGGCTCTCCCCAACCAGCGGCTCTGAGCCATGCCCAGGAATAGAGGGAACTGGTTTGGGCCGGCCTGGTGCAGGGCTGTCTATAATTACTCCCTCGGCTTTGCTTTCTCCCCCTCCCAAGGCGGAGGAAGCGGTCTCAGGTCTCCCAGGCGGAGCCACCAACCTCCAGCGACTGCCATATGGAGGAGCGAGCGGTGCCAGAAGTGCACAGACGGCCTGGTGGGACCTGGGCCAGGCGGTCTGCAGTGCAGAGTCTCAGCCTCCCTCCCTCCCTCCTCCATCCTCTGGGCATTTCCAGCTCCCACCAACATGCCACCTACCCCACCTGCAGTTTCCTAAGGACCTCGAAAAGGCAGAGCAGATGGAGTGCACTCCCACTTTGGGTCCTCCTCCACAGGCCCTCTCCCTCCTGTCCCCCTGTGGTGCCACAGCTACCAGCCCTCAGTCCTCTTGAGACTTAACACCCTGCCCTGGTTCTCTAGTCAGCGCCCTCGGTGGAAGAATGGGCCCTCAGCGGTCCTGTCCCTCCCTTGCCTTCTCCCATGTGCTATGCATCGTCATTACTCCTTATAATGGCAACCACGGGCTCCGCCTGAAGGGACAGAGTTCCTCACAATAACCCTTGGGGTCCTCGCCAGGGTCTTTGTAAATCCTCCTGCATTACAAAGGAGGGGGCTGGCTGGTCCCGCCCTCGGTGGAAGAATGGGCCCCCAGCGGTCCTGTCCCTCCCTTGCCTTCTCCCATGTGCTATGCATCGTCATTACTCCTTATAATGGCAACCACGGGCTCCGCCTGAAGGGACAGAGTTCCTCACAATAACCCTTGGGGTCCTCGCCAGGGTCTTTGTAAATCCTCCTGCATTACAAAGGAGGGGGCTGGCTGGGCTCAGGGGTGTTAAGGGGCTTGTCCAAGCCCACACAGCCAGGCAGCGGTGGGGCCCAACGGGGACTTGGCCCTGGGGATCCAGTCTTGCCCTTGCCTCTCCCTCACTCAGGGGCCTGGGAGGCTTCCCTCCTCCTGTGAGTCTTCTGGAAAATGAGGAGGCAGACAAAGTCCAATAGATTAAACAGCCGACCCGCTCAGGTTTCCATCATCTGACAAGCAGACTGCTCTCCCCTGGAGGCCTGATGGGTGGCCCCTAAGCAAGGGGGGGCTTGGTCAAGCCAGCGCCCCCGGAGCCCTGGCCCACCGCACAGTGCTGCAGGCAGAGGAACATTGGAGAACAGAAAGGCCCAGCCCGCACAGCTGAGCTGTCAGGGCCAGACCCACAGGATTCCTCCAGCATCTCCCGCATCACCTGCAAACGCTAAGCCACTCGCTGCCTCCCTGGCTCTGCAGTGACAGGCAGGGCCTGGGCCCCCACAGTGACTGCACAGGCCCCAGTAACGGACAAAATACAGGTTTACACACAACTGCCCGGCGCTGAAACCATCACCGGACAATCTCTGGACGTGCCTGTACGCGCAAAGGGCGGGGAGAGAATGGACCCGAGGCCGGGAGACCGGGGCTGAAATTGGTCTC
Organism: Myotis brandtii; assembly: GCF_000412655.1. Taxonomy (NCBI): domain Eukaryota; kingdom Metazoa; phylum Chordata; class Mammalia; order Chiroptera; family Vespertilionidae; genus Myotis; species Myotis brandtii. Next base: position 1,071,240 of record NW_005353927.1, read on the forward strand.
AGCACTGTGCTAAGTGTGACCTTGGACTAGCAGCCCGAGCCTCAGGTTCTTTAGCTATAAAATGGAGACGATGAACCGGACCTGTGAGGAGTCTTTGTGAAGATCAGAGATTACCTGGTGCAGAGGGCAACACAGAGCGGGCCCTCAAACGGTTACCATTAGACAAGGAGGAGAAACACACTCCAAAGGCTGCCAGCCACCTGGCAGTGGGAATTCTAGTCACTCGGGGCAGTGGAAAACCTCAGACTGCAGGCAGACGGGCCAGGATTCTGGCGCCAGCTCCAGCTCGTGGCTCAGCAGCCTCGGTCTCCTCATCTGTACCTGGGAGAGACTCCACATGGGGTAGAGCTGCTGGAACCATGAGAGCACCTGCCACACTAGCATCACTTATCAGACTGGCAGAGAGAGAACTATTCTAGAAATGTTTTCCTATTTCAACATCTCAGCGTGGGCTTCACCTCCCCCGGCCCCAGATTGGCTACGTGCAGCCCTCCTCCCACTGTAAACTCAAAGGCAGGGGCTGTGCCAGCCACAGGGCCTGGCAGGCGCTCCTGTGGTTCTATACCGATGCCCTCTGCACCCCAACAGGATTACTTCATCCCAGCCAAAGACATGAATGTTTCCTTTTCTTTTTTAAAAAATATTTGTATTGATTTCAGAGAGGAAAGGGGGGAGAGAGAGAGAGAAACATCATGATGAGAGGGAATCATTGATCGGCTGACTCCTGCATGCTCCACACTGGGGATCAAGCCCACAACCCTGGCATGTCCCCTGACCAGGAATCGAACCGTGACCTCCTGGTTCATAGGCTGACGCTCAACCACTGAGCCATGCCAGCTGGGCAATGCTTCCTTTCCTTGAAAGGTGTTTCTGAAAGACCCTTGCCTCTCTGTAGCCCCATCCCAAACAGAAGCGTTGAAACCTCTGTCTGACCAGGCAGCAAAGTCCCATCCATCATGGAGGACGGAACCTTCAGTTATTGCATAATCTGGCCAGGTTACCCGGAAACCTTGTGTCCCTTCAGGAACGACCCTGCTTGGAGACCAGGCAAGAAATGCCAAGCTTCCCACTGTAGGTCTTGGCAGCTGGTAGGGCCGTGCGAACCGCATGGGTGTGGCCGGAATGGCACCAGGGGTTTCTGCTGCGCTCTGGGTGGAAGGAGGTCTGGAAGCAAAGCCAGGAGCTGTCATTCCCACACAGGTGGGTCCTGTCCCCAAACCTGTCAGCCATTCTTCCCTCAGGAGAGCCCGCCTCCAGGGGTCCTGGGGTTGCTGGCACCTACAGGCGGTTCAAACAGGAACTGATTTGTCAACATTTGATTTTTAGAGATTGTGCTGTGTGTATACAGAACACGTTGCCATTTTTTCCTCCAGCTCAACTTCCAATAACTATACGTAACAACAATAATAAGCACGTACCAGCGTCAGACACTGTGTTCTCACCATTTTACACCCATAATCTCACTATTCCTTGGCACAACCCCATGAAGTAGCTATTACTATGATTTTCATTTCACAAATGAAGAAACTTCCCATGCGGGTTGCTGTCCAAGTGGAAAGAAACTTTTCTTTGCGATTGGGGAGTGAGGGGAAGATGTGAGGGATGAGGAAAACCCCAGGGGCACAGCGGGAAGGCCACATCCTGGGAGACTCCCAGCAGGAGGGAAGACAACGTGCGCCCCACCCGCCTGTCCCTTCTGCAGCCTCACTGTGCTTCCCAGGAAATCGGCACCTTTTGCTTCCAGAGAAGTTGGGCTGCCCCCTCCCCTTCCCAGCCTCCTCCCCAGGTGCCTTTGGCGGGCTGAGGAGTTGGGGGGAGGGGAGAGGAGGGAGCAGGAAGGAAGGTACAGAGGAGCTGTGATCTGCTTACTAACTGGCTGCGTGGAGGCTGAAGCCCCCTAGCGTCTGGCAGCCCAGAAACAGTGAAGAGCAGAGAAAGCCCTGGCATCCAAGGACGTGGGGCGGCCCCAGGTCCCAGGCCGGGCTGTCCTCCTTGGCCCTTTTGACTCGGGCAGAGACCTCTCAATCTGGGATGCTGTTGTTGCTGAGAGTCCTGAAAGGGGAAGAACAGCACGAGGGACTTCCCTAGAAGCCTTGAGAAAGGTGGGCCGTGAAATGCTGAACACAGGCGACCCCAGCGCCAGAGGCCAGGGCTGACCTCTCGCTGTACGCCCAGCCCTCAGACAGACAGCTCTGGTCAGGTGGGCCCCTGTCCATGCCCCTGCCCTCCGCTCTGGCCTTGCTCACGCCCACCTCAGCTGCTCTTGGCGCTGGAAGGGGCAGGGATGAATACACCTACTCTTTCAAATGTTTGGAAGAAACTGCCAGGGGGGCGGGGAGGGAGGAAGAGTTAGAAGGAGGGAGCTCCCTAAGATGTGGTTTGCCAACATCATTAGTGTCTAGAATGGGCCTGAGCCGCAAGATACACTAAGTGCAGTGGAGAGGGCTTTGGGATCAGCCAGACCTGGGTCTGGCCGCAGATCCCACTTACTGGGGCACTGAGCTGGGCAAATACCTCACCTTCCCTAAGCCTGCATTTGTCCACCTCCACAGGGCTGCTGTGAGGACGGAATGTGAGGATGCAGGTAAAGTGCCCGGCCCAGGCCTGACTCAGAGCCAGGGTGAGCACTTAACAGACACTGTCGCTATTATTTATGTCACTGCCTTCGGGTTCCCCCACCCCAGCTGCTGTAGTCCTTTCTAAAGGGCAAATGGGGACCGGCTGGCTTGGCTCAGTGGTTGAGCTTTGACCTATGAACCAGGAGATCATGGTTCGATTCCCAGTCAAGGCACATGCCCGGGTTTTGGGCTCGATCCCCAATGGGGGCCATGCAGGAGACAGCCAATTGATGATTTTCTCTCATCAGTTGTGTTTTTATCTCTCTCTCCCTCTACCTTCCTCTCTCTGAAATTAATAAAAATATATTAAAAAACAAATAAATAAATGGCGAATGGGAACCCTCCGGGACTGGCCCCCTATGGACTGAATGTTTGTGTCCCCCAAATCATGTGTTGAAATCCTAACCTCCAAGGTGATGGTATTAGGTAAAGCCTTTGGGCTGATACTTGGTGAAAGGACGCTGTCTATGAGGAAGCCGGCCCTTACCGCTGGCACCACGCCTTGGACTTCCCAGCCTCCAAACTATGAGAAATACATTTCTGTTGTTTATAAGCTGCCCGACTATGGTACTTTGTTGTAACCTGAACAGGCTGACAGAACTCCTCCGTAAAGCCCTCAATGCTCTCCACAGCTCCAGCCCAGCCCTTTCGGGAAAGCTGCCTCCCCCACTGGCCTCGTCCCTGCCGGGCTTCACCTCCCACTTCTGCGCTTCGAACTTCATCTCCCTCTACCTTCCTCTCTCTGAAATTAATAAAAATATATTAAAAAACAAATAAATAAATGGCGAATGGGAACCCTCCAGGACTGGCCCCCTATGGACTGAATGTTTGTGTCCCCCAAATCATGTGTTGAAATCCTAACCTCCAAGGTGATGGTATGAGGTAAAGCCTTTGGGCTGATACTTGGTGAAAGGACGCTGTCTGTGAGGAAGCCGGCCCTTACCGCTGGCACCACGCCTTGGACTTCCCAGCCTCCAAACTATGAGAAATACATTTCTGTTGTTTATAAGCTGCCCGACTATGGTACTTTGTTGTAACCTGAACAGGCTGACAGAACTCCTCCGTAAAGCCCTCAATGCTCTCCACAGCTCCAGCCCAGCCCTTTCGGGAAAGCTGCCTCCCCCACTGGCCTCGTCCCTGCCGGGCTTCACCTCCCACTTCTGCGCTTCGAACTTCATGTGCTAACACGTGTGGACGAAAGGGGCCACATGCTGACCTGACAAGCTCAGGAGAGGCCTGCATGGCAGTTTTGCAGACCTAAAGTAACCACAAAGGATGGTCTGAAATTAAACCTTAACTAAAAGCAGTTATGGTGGGCAGTTACGTCCTAAGCCAATATCTTCACTGATAAGGTCAACCTTTACCGTAACTGAGCCTATCTGTCTTTTTGCATCTATGATAACATACCCTTGAAATGTCTGGGTAACTTGTGATTTCCCTGTATCTGGAGCCCCTGGGGCACAACCAGGTGTGCTGGGTCCCAGGACAGATGCAACAGATTCTTTCATTTATCATGTTCATTGTTCCTGCACCCACCTAAGTATGTGTCCATCATTTTACTTTTTATCCTATCACAGAGGTTTCCCCACTTCGCTTAATCCCACCTCCTTAAATCTGTCACCAATGAATTTCATGTATAAATACGGATGTAACCCTGCCATTCTCCGGAGCACTATCTCAATTCGTTGAGGTTCTGCTTCCCGGCATAAGTCAACAGTTTGGCTCAAATAAACTCACAAAAATTCTTTACAGGTTTCAATGGTTTTTTTACGTTAACACACAGCAACTCCCTGTGTTACACTTCACCCACCTGGGCCTTCCTCACGCTGTCCCCTCTGCCTGGAGCAGTGCTCCCCCACTAGAGGGGACCCCCAGAACTCCTGTTCATCCTCCCAGATGGAGGCCTCTCCTCTGGGGAGCCATCCCTGGCCCCTCGGTTCCCATCATTCCTGGCAGAACCTCCCCTCACGCCACACCTTTGCTCGCACAATTCCCGCCTAGAACACCCTTCCAGGCCCCCACTCCCTTAGCAAGTCCTAGAGTTCTTGGGGCCCAGCTCACTCCTCACCAGAGCCTTCCACCAGATCACGCAACCTCACGTGAGTGACACAATCTAGCTCTTGTTACATCTGATCAAAGAATTGAACCGATAACTCCTCCCCTGGGAACTGACCACTTCACAAAGGCATTCTTGTTTGCCTAGACCCGTGGTCGGCAAACTGCGGCTCGCGAGCCACATGCGGCTTTTTGGCCCCTTGAGTGTGGCTCTTCCACAAAATACCACGTGCGGGCGCCCACGTACAGTGCGATTGAAACTTCGTGGCCCATGCGCAGAAGTCGGTTTTCGGCCTGGGCGAGTCTATTTTGAAGAAGTACTGTTGATATTTGGCTCTGTTGACTAATGAGTTTGCCGACCACTGGCCTAGACCACATTCCACTTGCTAAGACCATTCCCCTTCCCCTCCCGGCCTTCCCAGGATCCAGACTGCCCAGAGAATGCTCCATCTAGAAAAAGCCCGCCTAGAGTCCTTCAAAATCTCTGACCCTGGGTGCTGGCGCCATTGTGGGTTTCCAGATGACGGAATAAATTTGTAATTCTTTACCACTTTTGGCCTCGTGCGTTCCTCCTTCAGGAACCCTAACAACGACTCTGTTGTACTAGTGTTTGCCAAGTGTTAGCCTTGTGCTGGGGAGGAAAATTTCCTCCCTGCCTTTAGGGTTCTTCTGGCTGGTCTAAAAATCACTGACATAAGGCAGATTAACAGGAGAAAAACAAGTTAACGTTGAATAACACGTATATCTTCTGTATACGTGGGAGAGACCCAGGAACACTAAGTAACTCGCCAAAATGGCCGAAGCCATCAGGTTAAATACAACTTCAGCTAAAGACAAAAGATGTTGGGGGTGGAGCGTCGGTTGTGGGAAGTTACCAGGAAAAACACAGTAAACAAAGGTCAGACTGTTATGCAGATTTAAACCCCTGCTTTCTCCACTAGATAGTGAGGGCAGGCCAGTCCCGCCAGGGAGACAGACAGCCTTACAAACGCAGACGTCCTTTACCAATGGGAAGTTCCTCCTAAAACAGCCAATATCCCAAGGAGGCTGGTTTGGGGATGGCAAACTCTGCTCCCCTCACTTCCTTCCCCAGGTGACAAGTGTCTCAGAAGTTGACCTAGTTGCTTCCTCCAAGCACAACCCAACGGCAAGCACACTGATCTCAGTCCAGAGGGACCAGGCACTAGAGGAAAACCATCCGCCGAAAACCAAGCTCCTGGCCCCACCCCAAACACTGCGCTTGCTTCTCCCCGTGAAGGAAGAAGAAACACACACATATCCCCTCTCCACTCCCAGCCTCTAGCAGGGGTGGGCAAACTTTTTGACTCGAGGGCCACAATGGGTTCTTAAACTGGACCGGAGGGCCGGAACAAAAGCATGGATGGAGTGTTTGTGTGAACTAATATAAATTCAAAGTAAACATCATTACATAAAAGGGTACGGTCTTTTTTTTTTTTTAGTTTTATTCATTTCAAACGGGCCGTAGTTTGCCCACGGCTGCTCTAGAACCTTTCTCACTAATCAACGCATCAGCTGATGTTTCCAACCCAGTGCTCCTCAGCCAGGGCATTAAAGTCCTCTCACTACACATTATCCGACCTCAAATAACAATGGGCGGCCCAGCTCCTCTCCTGGAAACAACCCTCCCCTTCGTTTCTTTTCTTTTTTAAAAAATATACTTTTATTGATTTCAGAGAGGAAGGGAGAGGGAGCGAGACAGAAGCATCAATGATGAGAGAGAATCACTGATATCTGCCTCCTGCACGTCCCCCACTGGGGATCCAGCCCGAAGCCTGGGAATTGAACCCTGACCTCTTGGTTCCTAGGTCAACGCTCAACCACTGAGCCACGCCGGCCAGCCGGGCTCCCCTTCCTTTACCAACCTCCTAACGCCGTCTGTCTGTCCCAGCCCCTCCGCTCAAACCCAGTCCTGGCCTCTGGCAGGCCCCCCAGGCCTGCAGCCTCCCCGTCTCGGCCTTTCTGCTCCCAGGCTCCGTTCTCACCTCCAGCACAGCTCTCCTAACCCTACAAACCCACGGCCCCGCCCTAGTCCTCAGTCCCGTCCTCCCCGGCTCCCTTCCTCCTGCCAGGACCTCCGCCCCTGCCCACTGCCTTCCAGCTCCTCTCCCCTCACTCAGCTTCTCCTCCTCTGCCTCTCCAGGCTCCCAACCCTGATCCCCTCCGCCCCACCCAGCACAGGTGCCAAACCTGTTTCCTTCCTGGAAGCAACACGGATGACAGCTCACACCTGTCAAGCTAACCGTGTGCCAGGCCCGAGTCTAGACACTTGACGTGCACTTTTATTCCACACCAGTTGCCAAGCTCGGAGGTGAGCTTTACTAGCGACCCCCTCTGAGTCACTGAGCTCATGGAGTAAGTGTCAGGGCCACGCTTCCAACCCGGCACTGGGCACTCCTGCACCACGAAGGTCCCGCCAAAGGCTGGTCATCACTCTGATGGGCTAACTCGGATTTTGCGTGCAACGTCTACCCCCCTACGGCCCCAGCCCCCTTCCAGCCCCCTTCTCAGCACACCCCAGCCATCCTGCTCCCACCCCCAACCCACCACCGATCTCCGATCGGATGCCTTCCGCTCCCCTGGGTTTCCTCATCGCCCTCCTCTCTCTCTCTCACCCTCCATCTCCTGAACAGTCAGCATCACTCACCCGCCCACCAGCCCTCCTTCTCCAGTCTCTCCGTCCAGGGCTTCAGCGGCTCTCAACCTGTGGGTCTCGACCCCTTTGGCGGTCGAACGACCCTTTCACAGGGGTCGCCTAAGACCATCCTGCATATCAGATATTTACATGACGATTCATAACAGGAGCAACATTACAGTTATGAAGTAGCAACGAAAATAATTTTATGGTTGGGGGGTCACCATAACATGAGGAACTGTATTTAAAGGGCCAGAAGGCTGAGAACCACTGCAACCCGTCACCCGGGAGTCCTCTGCTCGGAGCTCACCCGAGTGTGGGACGCCCTGCACTGGTCACCATGCACACACTCACCCAGGCACCTCACACACCTCACCCTTGAACTCATCACTCCCAGGATCAGCGGAGCCCAGGCCCCCTCCCACAATGCTCCTGCAAATGCACTGCCGCAGGCCCTGGGAGGGCCGATCGCTCGGGCAGGCGTCCTCGGCCCTGAC
>NW_005353927.1:1079227-1080816 GCF_000412655.1 Myotis brandtii
TCGCGGGTTCCTTCAGTCCCCGCAGGCCGGTCCCCTTCCAGGCCTCAGACCGCATGCTTTCGGCCCAGGTGCCTCCGGCCCCTCGGTCCGCCTTTAGCCTGGGTCCCCTTCCAGCCTCACGATGCTGTCGCCACGGCCTGGGCGTCGTCAGCCCAGAGCCCTTCCGCCACCTCAGAGCGTCTCTCCTCCAACAGCGTTGACACAGCCTGGGCCGCCTGGCCCTCGGATTGTGTCCCCTCTGCTGTCTTAGCCCATGACACCTCATCCCGAAATCCCCTCCGCCCGTAGGCTCCAGCCCTTCGTCCCTACCCCGCCGCCTCAGGCCATAACTCCTTGGGCCTCTCAGCCTAGGTCCCGGCCGACCCTCGGTGCGGTTCTTACCCAAAGAGGCCCGAGAAGAAGGACTGCGAGTTCTTCACTTTGCGGTCGGCCTCGGCCAGCAGCGCCATCGCCTCCGCTTCCTTCCCGGAGTTGTCCATAGTGGCCGCAAAGGTACCCAGCAAACCGCCCGACCCAGGCCCCTCGGAGGACTCAACCGGGGCCAGCCAGCCGGGTACACAGGTCAGGGGAGCTTAGCGGGCTGCGTTGACGTCGCACGGGCGCGCGCCCCCAGCTACCCGGAACCTGACTCACGGCCTCCAATCGGCGACCCGATGCTTCCACGCATGCGCATAACCGGCGTCGGGCACCTCACTTTCTTCCGCTTGCGCCGCAAAACACCGTAGTTGATTCTTTGTAAGCCAATCGTCGTCCCCACGGTCAATGCCCCGCCTCGAAGTGCCACCTTTTTGGATCTTCCTCTACCAATCAGCAGCCCCTCCACTCGGGTTCTTCCCTCCCTGCGGGCTCCAGTCAGCTGACCGCTGGCCCTCACGTGACCCCTCCCGGCCCCTTTGGGAAAACACTTCCCTCCCACTCCCGAGTTTGACAGTTCTCTCGCGCGGAACTCCGCCTCCGTTCCTTAACCGGAGTCGCTCCCTTTCCTACGGAGGAAGGAAGCCTTTCTTGCGCCCTCTGCTGAAACTCGTTTGGGAAGGCGAGTTAACTGCTTGAGAGGGGAAACTAAACTGAGAAGAGGTTCTCTAACTCTGGTTTCATTAAAAAAAAAAAAAGTTGGAGTGTGTTAAAAATTCAGATTCGAGCACACCTAGTATCCAGGGTGTAGTTTGTTTTTTAAACCCGAGTGAGGATATTTTTTCCATTGATTTTTTAAAAATATATTATGGACGAAAGGGGCCACATGCTGACCTGACAAGCTCAGAAGAGGCCTGCATGGCAGTTTTGCAGACCTAAAGTAACCACAAAGGATGGTCTGAAATTAAACCTTAACTAAAAGCAGTTATGGTGGGCAGTGACGTACTAAGCCGGACCGTAACTGAGCCTATCTGTCTTTTTGCATCTAAGATAACATCCTTGGGATGTCTGGGTAACTTGTGACTTCCCTTTTTATGGAGTCCCTGGGGCACAACCAGGTGTTCTGGGTCCCAGGACAGATACCACAAATTCCTTCATCATCATGTTAATTGTTCCTGCACCCACCTAAGTATGTGTCCATCATTTTACTTTTTATCCAATCCCAGGGGTTCCCC
>NW_005353927.1:1081051-1085183 GCF_000412655.1 Myotis brandtii
GCCATTCTCCGGAGCACTATCTCAATTCGTTGAGGTTCTGCTTCCCGGCATATGTCGACAGTTTGGCTCAAATAAACTCACAAAAATTCTTTACAGGTTTCAATGGTTTTTTTACGTTAACAATATTTTTATTGATTTCAGAGAGAGGGAGAGATAGAAACATCAATGATGAGAAAGGATCATTGATCGGCTGCCTCCTGCACGCACCCTACTGGGGATCGAACCCACAACCCGGCCATGTGCCCTGACCAGGAATAGAACCATGACCTACTGGTTCATAGGTTGAGGCTGAGGGCGTGCGGGAGGCAGCCAATCCATGATTCTCTCTCATCATTGATGTTTCTCTCTCTCTCTCCCTCTCCCTTCCTCTCTGAAATCAATTTTTAAAAAAATCTTTTAAAAAACTGTCCTCAAAAATCAAAAGTCTGAGAAACTGTCACAGCCATGAGGAGCCTAAGCAAACATAACTACTAAATGTATTGTGGTGTCCTGAGTGGGATTCTGGAACAGAAGAGGGACATGCAGTAAAAACTAAGGAAATAGGAATAAAGTGTGGACTTTAGTTAATATAACAAACACACAATACTAATGGGAGATGCTAATAATTGGGGAGATTGTGTGTGGGGATTTTGGGAAATTTCTGTACCATTTTCCCCAATTTCCTGTAAATCTAAAAACTATTCTAAGAAAACTTTTTTAGAAAAAAGTCAAGTTCCAGGGCCCTACCTCCAGTGATGCCAATTCTTACTATCAAGAATCTGTATTTTATTTTTGCAGAACCCTCTCCCACCCACCCCGATAATTAGAAAGCAGATAATCCAGGGACCACTAGTTGAGAAAACTGTTACCTGGGTGTGAGGATGGGGCGTGGCTGAGAGGGCTAAGGCACACGAAACCTTCACCCCACTCTGTTCTTACATTTGAAGGCTCTCCTGGGCCACCCACTGTGGCTGCCACTGGATTCTGCCCACAGATCGGGTGGGGGTCAATCTGGATGGCCACACGCAGTTTCGGTTCTGCGTCTGTCCCAGCAGCACTATTATAAAAGCTCCCATTTGTTTTGAGCTGTTACATTTCAGGGTAATTTGTTATGTGGCAATAGATAACTAATACCACTCGACCCTGTTAAGCCAGTCTTTCATTTCTGGAGACATCGAGCTTAACTTGTGATTTAGGGTGGAATCCAGACAGTAACAGTACAGCCTGAGTGTTCATTAAATAGTAGCTGCTTAGTTACGATGGAGCACCCTGTCGAATACTTAATTTACATTTTCTCATTTAACAGACACACGGGGGGGGGGGGGGGGGGAGGCATTTTTCATCCCATTTCAAGAGTGGGGAAACTGAGGCTCAACTAGGGAAAGTGACTTGCTCAGGGTGACAGAGGAGGCAGAGTCAGGATGTAAGTTCTGATTCACCCGATGCCTGAGCCCTTTCCCTTAACCACAAGGCCCCAACCGCTTCACACTCCACTTCCGCCTCCACCCCCTCTCTCCTCCCCTCGAACATTTACTTAACTCTAATGTGGCCCCTCTGTGAAACCTCCTGACACTCCCCTCCACCTTGCTCTCCCATCTGGCCCGAGAACACAGCACGACTGTTAAAGACACAGACACGCTCCATGCAGTCAGCCCTCTGCTCTGTCCCTCTCCCCTTCCTCCCCTTCTGAGTTAATGACGTCTACTCGGCTGCTCAAGCCCAAACCTCCCACACCGTCCTCGATCCCTTCCTTACCACCTCTCCCCGAGATGTGTGACCCATCAACAAGTCGGAGCCTACTCCTAAATGCATCCCGAATCCCAGCCGAGACCACCTCATCTTGCCTTAGGGCAGCGGTTCTCAACCTGTGGGTCGCGACCCCTTTGGCGGTCAAACGACCCTTTCACAGGGGTCGCCTAAGACCATCCTGCATATCAGATATTTACATTACGATTCATAACAGTAGCAACATGACAGTTATGAAGTAGCAACGAAAATAATTTTATGGTTGGGTCACAACATGAGGAGCTGTATTTAAAGGGCCAGAAGGTTGAGAACCACTGCCTTAGGGTCTCTACCTGCTCTCCAGGCTTCCAATCTTGCCTCCTACCACCTCCAGGAAGAGCTTGCCCTTCGCCACGCCGTGGCCTGGAATGCAGACCTCACCCCAGCAGCCTCCTCAGTGGGGCCTCCCTGGCCACCCACCTAACACCATGGCCACCCCTGCCACTCCCAGGACCTGGCCCTGCTTCATCTTCTTCATGCCACTTTGTGGTGGTCTGCCTACCCAGCAGTCCTTTCTGCTTCCTCTTCTTTTCCTGGCAAACAGAACTGCAGCAGCCAACTCGAGGGAACACACTGGTTTCCCCCAGTCCTGTGGCCATTTCCCTTCCCCGTGATTCCCAGGGATCAGTTTAGGAATAAGCCTGGGCTACAGTTCTGGCCCATGAGACATGCGGATGTTCTGCTGGGGACCGCCACAGCTTTCCTCACTCTTAAAAAGGGACACAGTGCCCGGCTGGCGTGGCTCAGTGACTGAGCGTGGGCCTATGAACCAGGAGGTCACAGTTTGATTCCCGGTCAGGGTACATGCCCGGAGTTGCTGGCTCAACCTCATTGATGTCTCTCTCTCTCTCTCTTTCTCCCTCTGTCTCTCTCTCTCCCTTCCTCTCTGAAATCAATAAAAAATATATTTAAGCCCTGACCGGTTTGGCTCAGTGGATAGAGTGTCGGCCTGCGGACTGAAGGGTCCCGGGTTCGATTCCAGTCAAGGGCATGTACCTTGGTTGCGGGCACATCCCCAGTGGGGGGTGTGCAGGAGGCAGCTGGTCGATGTTTCTCTCTCATCGATGTTTCTAACTCTCTATCCCTCTCCCTTCCTCTCTGTAAAAAATCAATAAAATATATATTTAAAAAATATATATATATATTTAAATAAATTTTTAAAAAGGGACCCAAGGGAGGGAGGGATGTGCTCTCTCCCCCGTGTGCATAGCGTTGATTCTCACTCATCGTCTGTGGCTGCCCTCCCCTGGCGGAGCTTGAGCCGCTGGACCCACCACACGACCTGACTGCTTAAACCTGTGCCAACAATTCTGTTACTTTCAGCCAAAAGCACACCTATGATCCATTTCTAAAATCTCCTTTTGGCTTGTTTATTTCTGCTGCCTTCCCGCGCCCAAAATGTAAGCTGCATGGGGAGAGGGCCTTGCCCCTCTTGTGTCACCGCAGCCCGTCACATGCCTGGGCACTGTCGGGCACCCGCTAGGGCATGTGACTGCCGAGTGGAGGTCCGAGGCCCCCGCTCCTCCAGGGCCGGGGCTCAGTCACTCATCTCTGGGCTCCAGCAAGCGGCAGGGATGCGAAAGCCTCTCAGATCAAAGGTCCAGGGAAGCCAGAAGACAGCCGCTCAAGAACCCAATTTAATAAGATTTACAAGTCGACACGTACAAAAAAAACTAACAATGTACAAGTCATTGCAAGACCAGGGGCTGAATCTGGAATGCAGAGAGAGCCCTGGAGGGCCCCCCAACACGGTGCCATCTGAAGGTGTTTTCCCACTGATTCTTTACATCTTGGCCGTACCCAGCAATGGGACCAAACCCCAAACGGAGGCTAACACTTGAGAGCTACCCAGATCTAGTGTGTTCCCTCCCCCAGCCTCCCTGCTCCCGGAGTGGAACTGAAGGAAGGGGAGAGACTATTACCCTAAAGGAGTGGAGCTCTGGCACCAGCCGACTGGGACTTCGCAGCTATCCAATGACTGTGCGCCTCCTGCTACTTATGGTCAAATGCCCACCGTGTCTGCAGGCTGGGCGGGCCCACGGGGAGGGTGTGGGGGGGGCAGAGGGTGCCCCAAACGCCTTGGAGAGGCCGCAGGAAGGTATGGCAGGGCCGGGGCCCCCATCCCCACTGGCCACCTGCCTGGAATCACCACTGCAGGGGCCCGATGTCAGCCCCCATCTCCTCCTCGTCCTCCTCCTCCTCCTTCAGCTGCAAGGGCTTCGCCGGCCACTTCACCCTGACGATGGGCTCCACGTGGTCCTGAAGCCGGTGCCGCTTCATGTGGGCATTTCGACTCTTAATCTTATCGAACACCCTGTGGAGTCACCGGAGGACCCGGGTCAGGGCGGGGGGAGGGGTTGCCCCAGGG
>NW_005353927.1:1085302-1105308 GCF_000412655.1 Myotis brandtii
GGCCGGTACCTCTCACACTCTCTGCAGGGAAACACGCTCGGGCCCTCCGCGCTGCCCGGCCGCTCTGGGGTCCGCTTGGGGCCGGTGTTGGGGCTGGAGTTGAGGATGGACTCCCTCCTGTAGCTCTTGGTCTTTATCTTTAACTCGGGGGTTGGACGGTGGCTAGGTCTCTCTCGAGGGCTGCACGTGACCTGCAGAGGGGGCAGAAACCACGGGCGGGGCTGACCCTCAGCCCTTAGGAGGGAGGCGCAGGGACACAGGGCACAGACACATGGACGGGCAGCATGGACGGGCAGCGGGCACCCAGATCAGCACTGAACTCCAGACGCCCGGGCCCTCTACCTTTGCCTCTGTCCTGTCTGCTTCCTCCGGCTCTCTCCTGAGCCTCTTTTCCAGCCCTGGGGCTCGGCCGCAGTCAAACTTGATCATTTTTTTCCAGATGTAATAATACTCCACACACTGGGCGACGGTCTTGGTCTGGATCTAGGGAAAGAAAACAGAAACTGGCGATGGGCAGCCCCCAGCCACCACGCGGACTCGCTCCCTCTCTGGCTTGGCCTGCCCATTCACTACACGACAGTCGTCCAGGTGATGAAGGGCTTCAGAGTGAAGTGACCACAGCCAAGACCACCTGAGCAGCAAGGCCGCCCAGAGCCCTTCTCTGTGGGAAGAGGCGCACGAAGGTTCACCGCAGGACGCTCACTGTGACGTCATGCCGAAGGGCCCCGCTTCCCACCAGGGACTAGAGCGAATGCCCTCATGCAGTGCCTATCACAGCCTCTGCAAGAACCAGGGGCCCACAAGGGGAGGAGGAGGCTTGGAGGGCACAGTTTGATCCTGGGGCCTTCAGACCCCACCATTTGCTCCTCCCTCCACTAAGAAGTGTTCCCATTAACAATAATGTTTTTAATCCTCACCCAAGGGTATTGCTTTTTATTGATTTTAGAGAGAGAGAAAGGGAGGAGAGAGAGAGAGAGAGAGAGAGAGAGAGAGAGAGAGAGAGAGAAACATCGATGTGAGCGAACATTGCTCAATTGCCTCCTGTATACGCCCCGACTGGGGATTGAACCCGCAACCTTTTTGGTGTATGGGACAACGCTCCAACCAACTGAGCCACCAGGCCTGGGCCAAATATTTTGACATTCCATTTTGAGTAGTTGCTAGAACAAGTGGACAGGAAATGAATGGAAGACCTGAACCACAATATTAACCATCTTGAACTGACATTTATAGAACTCCACACAGCAACAGCAAAATACACTTTCTATAAAGGTACTCAGAACATTTACCCAGATGCAGACTATGTTCTAGGCCATAACCAATGTTTAATACATTTAAAGGATTCAAACCATATTAAGTATTTCTCTGACCTCAATTACATCACATAGGAAATCAGTAACAGAAAACACTGGAAAACCCTGAAATACTTGAATACTAAATCATGTACTTTTCTATATAACTCACAGGTCAAAAAAGAAATCAAAAGAGAAATTAAAAAGTATTTTGATCTGAATATAAATAAAAACCCACCATAGCAAAATTTATCAAAGCAGTACTTGGAAGGAAACTTACAGCACTAAACACCTATAATAGGGAAGAAGGACAGTCTCAAATCAGGGACCTCAGTTTCCACTTTTAGAAACAAAAAAAGAGCAAATTAAACCCAATGCAAGCAGAAGAAAGGAAATAATAATAGAGCAGAAATCAACTAACTAGAAAACAACCAACAAAACCAAAGGCTAGTTCTTTTTTTATAAAATATATTTTTACTGATTTCAGAGAGTAAGCGAGAGGGGGAGAGAGAGAGAGAGAAACATCAATGATGAGAGAGAATCATTGATCACTTTGCCTCCTGCATGCCCCACACTGGGGTTGGAGCCCACAACCCGGGCATGTGCCGTGACCTCCTGGTTCATAGGTCAATGTTCAACTACTGAGCCACGCTGGCTGGGCAACAATGGCTTTTTAAATTACAAACTGTTTACAAATGAGCAGAGAGTCACCCCTGACTGGTCTCCTTCAGCTCTGGCTCGGCTGTGTGAGGCGAGGCCTTGTCTACACAGCCCACCATGTGCCTTACCGTCTTGTGTATCAGGTAAAAGTCCTTCTTGTGGGCGCAGAACGCCTTCTTAAAGAGCCTCTTCTCCATGGGAGTCCAGATGTCTGAACCTACCGGAGAGACAGTCAAGGAGGGGAAAGACTTTTCTCCTCTGGGAACACAGCCATGGCTGAAATGCTGACCACCCTCCTTTTCAAATTCCCATCACCGAGCACCAATTATGTGCCACGCATTCTGCTAAGCCCCCTATCTGCTTTACCTCATACAATCCTCACAAAACCCTTAGCAGGTAGGAACCACTGCTATCCCCATTTTACAGATGCAGCAACTGAGCCTTCCATTGGGTAAGAGACTTGCCAAGGGTAGGTGGCGACCCCAGACTGACTGACTTCAGGGCTGGTATGCTCAACCTGACCTGAGCCTCCACCTCTCCGTGGCCAGAAGCATCCACTTCCTGGCTGGGCGGAGCTTAGGAGGGAACCACTGGTCAGGGGTAGGTAGGGTCCACCTAGAACAGTGGTTCTCAACCTTCTGGCCCTTTAAATACAGTTTCTCATGTTGTGACCCAACCATAAAATTATTTTCGTTGCTACTTCATAACTGTAATGTTGCTACGGTTATGAATTGTAATGTAAACATCTGATATACAGGATGGTCTTAGGCAACCCCTGTGAAAGGGTCAGTCAACCGCCAAAGGGGTCGCGACCCACAGGTTGAGAACCGCTGCACTAAGCCAAACCAGCTACAGCCTCTTGTTCCCTTTTAATCTCCACTTCATTTTCAGACCACATAACATTGGGAGCAAGTTCACATTTTAAGGGGACTAAGAGGAATGAGGGTTAGGTAGTTAGGAATATCAACCTTTTGACCAAATAAATATCAAGATTATCCTGTCTGTTGCAGCTCTCATCTTAGATATACTTGCACATCTGGGGGCACACCCACACTCCCATGCACACTCAGTTAGTACTCCCTTAGTCACATTCTCTTCTCCAAGTTGGTTTAACCAGGTACAGTCCTATTTGAGGAAAGAAGCAATTGGACTCCTCATGGAATAACATCACATTCACAGTAGAAAGGAAAGAATAAAAAAAGCAAACCAGTTATTGTCCAGTTGGGATTGTTGGATACCAGATGCTCAGGCAAGTCCACAGAGAGTTTTGAAATTGTCAAGAATAATGTGGAACCTTTTCTGAAATGTATCAATCTTTGTCACCAAAATATGTGTTTGTTCCAAACTAAAAACATGCTGACAGCCCTAGCTAGGAAACAAAATTTTCTTGATGGGCTCTCTTACGTGTTTTCAGGTAACAACCCCAATCTTGGCAACATGGGTTCCCCCACTGCACTTGAATTTTCTTCACTAAACATATCACTACATAACTCATTTGTTTGTTTATTATTTGTCCTATCTCCATATCTCCCCTCCACATACCCACAAGGATACAGACACCACGATATTAGACATATTGTCTATTTTGTTCACCTCTCTGTCCTCAGCAACTAATTGGTTCCTAGTATATCATCGGTGTTTAATAAATATTTGCCAAATGAATGCACAAGTGATAATGGCAACTTCAAGTGTATGAATTGCAAATGAGAGTTGAGTGCAAGAACACCAATAAATAAAATAAGGATATTGAAAAGCATTTCCAATATTCAAGAAATATCTTTACCACATTTTTTAATTATTTAGGGGAGTGCCAATATTCTATCTGCTGGATCTACAAGGAACCCTATGAAAGGCTATTTTAATACATAAAATATATAGGTTTTCTTCCCCTTTTCAATAGAGAGTTTATTCATGCTGCCAAACTAAGCATAAAATATGATGTGCATGTCAAGTGATTAGACACTGAGGGTAGGGAGAAGATATGAAATTGTGTAGGATGAAATCCCAGCAATATCTCTTATCAGCTGTGAGATGTGCCTCACTTAGGGTAAGGCCAGGGTGAGAGGGAGAGAAAATTCAAAATGGCTGAAGTAGTACATATTCATTTCTCTCTCGTGCTCAAAGTGTCACTTCAAGGTCACGAGGGACCCAGGCTCTTCCTACTTTTGGCTCCAGCATGCTAATGTGGCAGGTCGACGCTCTATCCACTGAGCCAAACCAACTAGGGCAAGTTGGACTTTTGATTTATTTTCTAAACCTCAGGATTGTGAGGAGGGCCTTTGGAGACAGCAGAGGCATTTCAGTTACACCAGAGGATTTCACGCATGGGCTTGCGATAAAAAATATGATACAGCTCAATAAATAAACCAGATCCATGCAGGACCTGCATTGTGTCTACTAGGCTCCCCTCCTCATTGCCCCTGAGGGCTCAGAGGAACCCTGGGGCCCTGCTGTTTCCCTAAATAAATAACTGATTTACGGAGCCCGCGTCTGCTCATTCCCCTTGGTGTTCAAGGGCCACGCCAATCCCAGGGCCGCATGGGGGCAGATGAGCAGCCTTCCCTTCCGTTTTCATGGCTGCAACCCCCACGCAGAAGGCACGTGGCAGACTCACGCAGCCCCAGCCTCCCTCACCTGAACGTTGCCCTGGGCTTCGTGCAGGCAGTGCAGGGCGAGCTCCAGGTTGGTGCCCCCTCCCGGCATTACGCTGGAGCAGGCCACGTTGCAGAGCTCGGTCACTGTTTCCAAAGGTGGCCCCAGCCGGGTGCAAGGGGGAGACACAGGGAGTCAGCAAGGGCCAGGGAGGAGGCTCCCTGACAGCACAGACAGGGGGGCCTCACATTTCAGCTCAAAGCAGGTTGAGGGAAGGGAGGGCCAAGGAGGAAGGGCGGAAACCCTGCTCCGGGCGCCTGAACAGCCTGGCCAGCTACTGAGTGAGAACAGAGGTGGGGGCAGGAGACTGCAGCCTGGGAGAAGCAATACTGGACTGAGGGCTAGTTCTAAAAAAAAATCAAGGTGAGAACTGGGAGGAGCAATGCCTTGGAGATGGGGGGAGGCCTTGGGAAATTGGCCCCAAAGTCCCAGCCACCTCTATCCTGCGTTTCCAGGTTGGTCATCACATCTCCCCACGGCTTCCAGACCAGAGAAGCTAAATGCTCATCGATTCCGGCCAGCAATCTGTCCTGGAGCTCCGGGATCTCAGCCTGAAAGCGGCTTCCTATGTTGATGTGTCTGCAATGAGGTCACATACACAGACATGCGAGGTGCACGTGACTAAGATGGGAACTGAAGGTGCAAGGTGTGCCCTGCTCTGTGGAAACCCTCCACCATCGCCGCCGTGCTGCGCGGTGGTCACCCTGACCCACGTGCGGGCCTTTCAGAAACCTCTCAAGGGATATTTCCTTCCTTCCTCCCATTTCTTTCATTGCCAGGTTTCTGGCCTCAGGTGTCTCTCTTGGGGTCTAGGACCAGGGACGTACATGCTGATACCTGACATCAACATCCATGGCCACATCCATGTAACCACTGTGCCATCACCAATTCTACCTAGAACCCCAGGGTCTTGGGCATTCTTTCCCGATGGCCCCAACTATGGTATGTTTGGACAAAGGAATATTGAGGGAACGTCCCACAAGTACCCGGAGAAACCCACGCCTCGTCTCCTGGGGAGGCTCTGGAGCTAGACCTGATCCCCCCTGGGATGCAGGAGCCCGTGGGAAAAACTGACACTGGAATGAATGCAAGGAGGGTGAAAGCAGCTCCGCTTCGGAAGGCCCCTCAGGCTCTGAGCCGGCCCCAACTCACGGTTCTATGCTGATTTTGGTGTCATCCTTTACCACACAGATGCCGAAAGAAACATCCACTTGATCTAGAAAACACACAACAAAAAGTCTCAAGAAGACAGACGAGAAGCGTTCCACGGAGCCCCTCTGTCTACCTCCCCAGAGTGGCTGAAAGCAGGCTCTTGAAGCCTGCAGAGTAGAAAGGTTCTTCAGAAAATTAAGGATAGAGTTACCATAGGATCCAGCAATCTCGTTCCTGGGTATTTATCCAGAAGTAAAGATATAGACAACAGCAAGAAATCAGGATCTCAAGAGATACCTGCACGCCCATGTTCATTGCAACACTATCCATACTAGCCAAAAGGTGTAAACAATCAAATGGCCATTGCTGGGTGAGTGGATAAAAGAAAGTGTGGTATAGACATGCAACAGAATACTATTTAGCCTTAACAAAGAAATTCTGTAATATGCAACAACACAGATGAACCTTGAGGACATTAGACTAAGTGACTAAACCAGTCACAGAAAGATAAATGCTATATGAGTCCACTTATATGAAGTACCTAAAATAGTCAAATCCACATAATCAAAGAGTGCAAGGTTGGTTTCCAGGGCCTGAGGGAGTGGGAAGTGAGTAGTTATTAATCAATGGGCATTGAATTTTTAAGTAAGCAAGATGAGTAAGCTCTAGAGATGTTCTGTACAACATAGTCAAAATACTGTATTGCACACTTAAACGTTTGTTAAAAGGGTAAATTTCATGTTAACTATTTAAAAGGGTAAATTTCATGTTAAAAGGGTAAATTTCATGTTAACTATTCTTATCACAAAAAATTAACTTTTGATAAAAGATTACATGGAAGGTGGATAGGACTTCTAAAAAGTACAGCAAGGAACTCAGCATAACAACAAATTAACTGATAAAAATTATATTAAAAACACTAAGTTAAAGTCACTGGAAGTTGTCTTAAAGGCACACACTCAAGAAAACTGACCAAATCTTAGCAAGAACAATGAGAATCTGTGACATCTGAGCCATGGCCCATGCCCTCACCCACCGGGCCTCCAGCTCTGTAACAGACTCTACCCGGAGTACTCTAACCCAGGTAGGTGCTAAGGAGAGGGGGCTTACTGTCCCCATAGTTCCCATGTTTAAATAATTAAAGGGAGGTATAAAAATAAGGTCTCATCAAATAAAGATTACCATTAAGAGGCAGAAATTACATTTTTTTAAAAAGAACCAAAATGAGGCCCAATGGATTTGAGCAGATAGGAGAAATGATCAATAAACTAACTTGCTGATGAATCAATGGAGATTATGGAATCTAAAAAACAGAAAAAAGAAAAATGAAGAGAGCCTCAGAGAAATGTGAGATGTCATTAACTGCAACAACATATGTGTAATGGGAGGACCAGAAAAAGAGAAAGGGTCAAAAATATTTAAAGTATTAATGGCTGAAAACTTCCCAAATTTGATGAAAAACAAGATACACATTTAAGAAACACTATAAACTCCAAGTGGGATAAACACAAAGTGCTCTACATCCAAACACATTGTGGGCAAAATGCTGAAAGCCAAAGATAAAGATCTTAAAAGCCAAAAGAGAGAAAATTAACCTGTTATATACAAGAACACCAGTAAGATTAACAGCTGACTTCTCATCAGAAACTACAATGGTCAGAAGGCAGTGGGATAACATATTCAAATTGGTGAAATTAAAAAAAACTGTCAACCAAGAATCTCATATTCAGCAAATTACCTTTCAAAATGAATGTGAAATAAAAACATTATAACATAAATAAAAATTGAGAAAATCTATTGCTAGCAGTCCTTTAGTATAAGAAATATTAAAGGTAGATTATGGTGAAGGGATTAAACAAAGAAAAGAAAAGAAAGACTAATGGATACAGACAACAGTTTGGTGAATGCCGGAGGGAAGTGGGTGGAGGAGGTAGAGGAGGGTAAAGGAGGGACAAATGGTGATGGAAGGAGACTTGGGGTGGTGAACACACAATACAACATACCGATGACGTATTTTAGAAGTGTATATCTGAAACCTATATAATTTTATTAACCAATGTCGATGACGTATTTTAGAAGTGTGTGTATATCTGAAACATATATAATTTTATTAACCAATGTCACCCCAATAGATTCAATAAAAAGAAGTGGAATATCATTCAGCCATTAAAAAGGAAGGAAGAACTGATACATACTGCAACATGGTTGAAACCTGAAAACATTATGCAAAGTGGAAAAAGGCAACCACAAAGGACTAAATACTGTATGATTCCACTTACGTGAAATATTCCGATTAGCCAAGTCTATCAAGGCAGAAAGGAGGTTAGTGCTTACCTAGGGCTCGGGGGGAGGGCAGGGGAAAGAGTGGCTGCTAATGGCTGTGGGGCTTCTTTTGGGGGTTGTAACATTGTCTGAAAATTGATAATAGTAATGGTTGCACCGCTCTGTGAATATACTGAAAACCATTGCATTATTTATACTTTAAAGAGATGAACTGTATGGTATGTGAATTATATCTCCATAATGAAAATAAATACTAAAGAAAGTTCATCAGACTGAAAGGAAGTGATATCAGATAGAAATTTGAACTTTAAAAAAAGAGCACTGGTAAAGGTAATTACATAGGTAATTACAAAAGCCAGTATTTTCCTCTTTATATTGACTTAAAAAGCCCTTGCATAAAACAGTATGCAGTGTAGCCTGTAACACACGGAAATGTAATCTATGTGACAATAACAGCACCAAGGAGCGGAGCTGCATTGGAGTAAAGAAGTAACACCCAGATAGTAGCTTTGAATCCACAGGAATAAATGAAGAGATCAGAAGTGGAAAATAAGGTTAATATAACAAACTCTATAAATGGCATTTGCTTTCTTTCCTTTATTCTCTCTGTTTTAAAAATGATATAAAGTCATAATTATGACAATGCCTTGTTGGTTTCTAACATATAGATATGTAATATAACAATAATAATAAAAGTGTTACAGAAACAGAGATAGAAAGAGCAGTGTTTCTATGTTCCGTTCTTAATAAGTTGTGGCACATCTGCAAAGATTCTCATATTTCATATGTATGTTGTAGGTCCTAGAGCAACCACTAAGAAATGACTAAGAAAAAGTAACATGCCCTAACTGGTTTGGCTCAGTGGATAAAGCGTCGGCCTGCGGACTGAAGGGTCCCAGGTTCGATTCCGGTCAAGGGCATATGCCTGGGTTGCAGGCTTGATCCCCAGTAGGGGTGTGCAGGAGGCAGCTGATCGATGTTTCTAACTCTTGATCCCTCTCCCATCCTCTCTGTAAAAAATAAATAAAATATATAAAAAAGAAAAAAGAAAAGAAAAAGTAACACTAGAAAATATTCACTTAATACAAAAGAAAGCAGGAAAGGAAAAACAAAAGGAGAAAAATACATGAGACTTACAGAAAAGAAAAAAAATGGCAGATGTAAATCCAACCACATTCGTATAACATTAAATGAGAATGGATTAAACAAACCAATCAAAAGGCAGTTTGTCAGACTGGCTTAGGAAACGTATGCTCCGACTAATGCTCCCTACAGGAGGCATGCTTTATGTTCAAAGACACAAATAGGTTAAAAATAAAGGAACAGAAAAATACATGCCAAGCAAACAACCACCATAAAAGAGACGGAATGGCTATACTGTCAGACAAATATTACTAGAGGTGATACAATTACAGTATGTATGATAACTGATATCACAATCATATCATAATGATACAAGGTCGGCCAAGCCATCAGGAAGACATGATGACTATTATAAACATGTATGCACC
The DNA here is from genome assembly GCF_000412655.1 of Myotis brandtii. Lineage (NCBI taxonomy): Eukaryota > Metazoa > Chordata > Mammalia > Chiroptera > Vespertilionidae > Myotis > Myotis brandtii. The sequence goes on from NW_005353927.1 coordinate 1,094,853, forward strand.
TAAAAACATAATCTAAAAATACAGAAAGCAAAACTTGAAAGAACTGAAGGATGAAATATACAACTTAAAAATAATGGTGGGAGATTTCAATACTTTCAATAATCGATAGGACAGCTAAGCAGAAGATCAACGAGGAACAACACTATAAACTAACTAGATATGACAGAGAATTCTACCAAACATCAGAACATACATTCTTCCCAAATGCACATAGAACATATTCTAGCCCATAATACATGCCTCAGTACATTTAGAAGGGCTGAATTCATATATGTTCTCTGACCACAATAGAATAAAAAATCAATAAAAGAAGGCAATTTGGCCCAGCCAGTGTGGCTTAGTGGTTGAGCATCAGCATATGAACCAGGTGGTAATGGTTAGATTCCCAGACAGGGCACATGCCCAGGTTGCGGGCTCAATCCCCAGTGGGGGTGTGCAGGAGGCAACTGATCAATGATTCTCTCTCATCATTGATCTCTCTCTCTCTCTCTCTTTCTCTCTCTCTCTTCCCCTTCCCCTTCCTCTCTGAAATCAATAAAAAGATATTTTTTTAAAAGAAGGCAATTTGTAGTAATTAAGCAACACTCCTTAATAATAATAAATGTATCAAAGAAGAAATCAAAAGAGAAATTAGAAAATACTTTGAGATGAATGGCAATAAGAATACAACAAACTAAAACTTACAAAATGTAGCTAAAGCAATGCTTAGAAGGAAATCTATAGATGTAAATGTGTTTAAAAAGAAAAACAAATGTCAAATAATTCATGGTTCATTGACATTCAACAAGGGTGCAACACAATTCAATGGGAAAAGGAAGATCTTTTCAACTAATGGTGCTGGAACAATGTAAACCCACATGCAAAAGAATGAATTTGGATCCTAACCTTACGTAGAATATAAAAGTTAACTTAAAATGGATCAAAGAACTAAATGTAAATTGGATCAAAGAACGAAATTTTATATTCAAATTATAGAACTCTTAGAAAAAACATGGGCGTAAAACTTTGTGACCTTTGGTCAGGCAAAATCTTAGATACAACCCTGAAAGCACAGGTGATGAAAGAAAGAACTGGGCTCAATCAAAATGAACCTTTGTACCGCAAACACTGCCATAAATAAACGAAAAAACAACCCACAAAATGAGATCGAATATCTGTAGGAAAATCATATATCTGATAAGGGACTTGAACTCTCAAAAGTCAATAATTAAAAGATAATAACTCAACATTTAAATGGGTGAAGGACGAATAGACATTTCTCCTGAGAAGATATACATATGGACAATAAGTACATGAAATGATGCTCAACATCATTAGCCATCAATACCATAAAGAGATGACACTTTGCACCTAATGTGGTTATAAAAACAGCAATGGACATAAGTCCTGGCAGGTTGTGGAGGAATTGGACCTTTCATACAATGCTGGTGGGAACTTAAAATGGCCCGGTCATTTTGGAAACAGTCTGGCAATTCCTTAAATGATTAAACATAGTTACCATATGACCCAGCAACTCCATTCCTAGATTTCTACACAAGAGAAATGAACACACATCCACACAAAAACTTGTACATGAATGTTCATAACAGCACTACTTATAATAGCCCAAACGAGGGAACCTAAATGCTCACAGCTGATGAATGGATAAATAAGATGTGATCCATCCAGACAACAGGATATTATTCAGCCATAGAGAGAACGAAACACTGATCCACGCTACATGGATGCACCTTGAAAACATGCTAAATGAATAAACGACACACAAAATGTCACGTATGATTCCACCTATACACAATGTCCAGAATGGGCAAATCCATGGAGAAAGTAGATCAGTCGTTTCCTGGGGCTGGGGAGATTGGGGCGCTGGGGCTATGGGGGTGACAGTGCTTCTTCTGGGGGTGATGAAAATGCTGTCAAATTGACTGTGTGATGAATGCACAGCCCTGTAAATATACTAAAAAACACGGTACATTTTAAATGGTGGTTCATATGGCATGTAAATTATCTATAATAATAAAAGCGTAATATGCTAATTAGACCAGACGTCCTTCCAGATGAAGCCGGGGCTACGACGGAAGCCTGGGTCCTGGGTGCCAGAGGGAAGCCGGTGCCGGCAGCCGGGGGAAGGAAGGCCTACTCTTGCACGAATTTCCTGCATCGGGCCTCTAGTATCTCAATAAAGCTGTTTAAAAAGTTAAGTGGAGGGTAGGCAGAAGGGTAAAAGGCTAAATGGCTCTATGGTTGTAAAACTCTAAGCACCTACAAGGCTGCTGGCCACAGATGGTCCTGCGATACTTATAATGGCGCCCACAGCCACAGGCGGGGGAATCTCTGGGCCGAACGCTAAAGGGAGAGTGGGTCTGGTCCATAGGAGGTCGGCCGTGTGATGACCGGGAGCTCCAGCCCGGCCTCACTCACCCAGCGTGGTGCTGATGAGCTTGTCGGGACTGGCCTGAGCCGACGTGGAACAGAGCGTGTTGAAATACAGCCCAGACCCCTCCCGGATGGGGCTGAGCATGGGGGGTGGCGTGTAGGGAGGGCACTGGAATAACCCTTTCAGGAGGCGGTCCACCAGGAACACCGGAGACCGCAGGCAGCTCTGGTGGCATCTTCCTGGGCCTGGCTCCCTGAATGTGGAGCGGGGCGGAGGGATGAACAGTGCCTTGGGCTGGGGGCGCTTCTTCCGCTTCCTGTGCAGACTGCTCTCCCTGCTGTCTCTCTCTTCCATGTCTTTCTCTTGCCCCTGGGGAAGAAGACAGTTCAGACCCACAAAGGGTCACTGAGGCTCCTGCCACACAGCTCAGTCCTCAGGGCACTGACCCCGAGGACAGAGGGAAATGTGACAGGCACACCCCCTGCTGTCCATGCGGAGAGCCTTTAACAAAGGAGGCTGGGCAGGGCCACCCACCAGAGCCAGACCCGAGGCTCTGCCTGTGACGTGCAAGGCTGGAGCCTTCTCACGCACCCGCACTCCAAGGAGAGGCCCTGACTCAGAGGATTTGGAAACGTGGAGGCCAGTTTCAATGGTTAACATGCCTGGCACTTAAACAGTGGGGGCCAGAGTCACAGAGTGACTGACAAAACGAAAATGTATTCCCCTCCAAGCGATCACAGCGCCTGTGAGACAAACAATGGGACCCAGGCTCCCTGTCCCCACGTCCAGCTTGCGCTGTTCCGGGCAGGACCCTCTAGTAACAGGCTGAAAGCCCTACGGCCTGAACTTCCCATGTCCTCTCACCTCCACACAATCTCCCTTCCTCTCTGCCAGTCTTACTCCTTCTTATCCTCCAGGTCTCAGCTCCCACACCCCCACCTCCAGGAAGTCCTCCCTGACCTCCTCAGGCTGGCCCTCTGGTCCCTCTCAGGGCTCCCACAGCTCCCTCCCCCAGCCTGCCCTGCCCACTCTGGGTCATCACTGTCTGGGGGTGGGTCTATCTACTGCACTGAACTGGGAGCCCCAGCAGGCAGGGCAGAGGCCTTCATGGTCACCACAGTGTCACCAGCACAGGGCCCGGCACAGAGGAGGCTCAGCAGATGCCGAATGAGTGAGTGAATGAACACGCAAACCAAGCTCTTCTGGAGTCAGGATTGCCTGTGGCGTTTGGGCCAGCAGGTCGGGAGGGAGAGCAGCAGGAAGGACATGGACTGACCAGCACCCACCTTGGCCGTGCTCCCCAGGACTCGGTGTGTGGGCACCGCAGGCACCGACATGGGGAGCTCCAAAGGGGCCGTGTTGTCCAAGGACTTCTTGGCTCCGGGGGGGCTCTGCCCGTCCCCCTCTGGCCTCAGCACCTGTCTCGTGGGCTTGCAGAACTCGGTGCCAAACACCTAGAGCAGAGGAGACGGCTCTTCAGGAGAAACAGCGAGTGGGGAGCGGAAGAGCTGCTCCAGCCTGCAGTTCCGACTCCTGGCCCCTCCCCAGGCTTCCCCCAGACGATGGAGGACATCTCCATCCTGAGATAAATGGCCGCCAGTCCTTTACTCCCCCGAGCCTGTCAGCAACCCTGAAAGCACAGACTCTACTGCGTGTGCCCTTCACCTGCTGCTCCTGCTTCCCGCGAGGTGACGGCCACTGGTCGCTGTGAAAGCACATGTGGCTGCTCAGCCCTTTCTCGGTGTAAAACATCTGGCTGCAGTTCTTGCAGACGTACGTGCTCCTTGGCTCTGCCCAGTCTGCTGGGCCCCCGTTTTGCTGGCTACTGCGGGAGACATGCAGGAGGGAAGAACGCGAGAATGGGACTCTGTCCCTGATCACTGGCTCCAGTTTTCTTTTCTTTTTTAAGTCTCGTCCACTGACAACTCTAGATGAACCCTAAGAAGTGGAGACGACACCCCAATTCTTCAGGGCCTGGCGCACACCTCGTCGGACTGACACATCCAGAGCTCGCTTACCCAGGGCCAGCACATGGAAGAGAAGGGGTTGAGCTCCCCCAGATGTGGGGGAGGGACTTCTCAACTTACCATCCACCTGCCATGTTCTCCTCCTTCATCAGATGGGGGAGCCGGTAGATATTTCCACCCTGAAGATAAAAAGACACCCGAGCCAACATATCAGAAATGAGGTTTGCAAGAGCTAAAACTCTAAGATGCCTAGAAGAAAATACAGGTGTAATTCTTTGCGACTTTAAATTAGGCAATGGTCTCTTGGATGACACCAAAACAGAAGCCAGAACAGACAGCCCTCTGGGCTGGCTCAGTTGGTTAGAGCAGTGTCCTGATACACCAAGGTTTTGGGTTCGATCCCTTGTCAGGGCACATACAAGAAACAATCAATGAACGCATAAATAAATGGAAGGGTCACTGGTTTGATAGAAGGGTCACTGGTTTGATTCCCGGTCAGGGGACATACCCAGGTTGCAGGTTTGATCCTGGTCAGGAGGCAGCTGATCAATGTTTCTCTCTCTATATCTCTCCCTCGCCCTTCCTCTCTAAAAAATCAATAAAAACGTATTTTTTTAAAAAGTGTATAAAAAAAAGAAAGTGAGCCCAGCCGTCGTGGCTCAGTGGTTGAGTGTCAACCCATGCACCCAGAGGTCACTGGTTCAATTCCCGGTCAGGGCACATGCCTGGGTTGCAGGCTCGATCGATCAATGTTTCTCTCTCTATATCTCTCCCTCTCCCTTCCTCTCTAAAAAATCAATAAAAACGTATTTTTTTAAAAAGTGTATAAAAAAAAGAAAGTGAGCCCAGCCATCGTGGCTCAGTGGTTGAGTGTCAACCCATGCACCCAGAGGTCACTGGTTCAATTCCCGGTCAGGGCACATGCCTGGGTTGCAGGCTCGATCACCAGCAGGGGGCGTGCAGGAGGCAGCCAGTCAATGTTGATGTTTTCCCTCTCATCAATGTTTCTATCTCTCTGTCCCCTTCCCTTTCTCTGTCTCTAAGAATCAATAAAAACATATTTAAAAGAAAGAAAGAAAAGAAAGTGAAAAGAAAACCCACAAAATGGGAGAAAATTGTTGAAAGTCATATATGTCTGATAAGGACTTGCATTCATAATACGTAACTTTTATAGCTCAATAATAAAAAGTCAAATAGCCCAATTTAAAAATGGTCAAAGACCTGGCTGAGTGGCTCAGTTGGCTGGAGCAGTGTACACCAAAAGGTCGCAGGTTCGATTCCTGATCAGGGAACACACCTAGGTTTCGAGTTCAATCCGTGGTCAGGGAGCATACGGGAGACAATCAATCAATGTTTCTCACTCACATCAATGTTTCTCTCTCTCTCCCCCCGCTTCCTTTAAAAATCAATAAAAAAAATAAAAATGGACAAAGAATCTGAATAAACACTGAACCAAAAGAGACCTGCGAATGCCAATAAGCACAAAGGGTAGAGAGATGCTCAACATCGTTAGGCATCAGAGCAATGCAAATGAAACCTTAAGGAGAGCTCTGCACAGCCACGAGGAAGGCTATGATAACAGGACAACAACGAGCTAGAGGGGACCTGGAGAAATTGGAGCCCTCGATGGCTTGTGGGTGGGAATGTAAACTGATGCAACTGCTTTGGAAAACTGTCGGGCAGTTCCTCACATGGTCAAACATAGAGTTACCATCTGACCCAGCAATTGCACTCCTCGGTATTTCCCAAGTGAAATGAAAACATATGCCTGCACAAAACATGGACACCCATGTCCACAGCAGCACTATTCACAATGACCAAGAAGGGTCAACTGATGAACGGATGAACAAAATGTGAGGTGCCCGTACGAAGGAATATTACTCAGCCCTGAAAATGAAGCACTGACACGTGCTACAGCACGGACGAACTTGGAACACTACGCTGAGTGAAAGAAGCGGTCACAAAGGGCCATGTGGTGTATGATTCCAATGACATGAAATGTCCAGAGCAGGCAAATCCAGAGAGAGAGAAGGTAGATTCCTGGCTGCCGGGGGCTGGGAGGGATGGAGAGATTGGGGGTGACAACTAAGTGGGGGTTTCTCTGGGCTGAAATGTTCTGGCAGAGTGGCGATGGACGCTCAGCCCTGCGGTTATACCAACCCCTGTGGTACCTGGATTCTGTTGAATATGGTCAGCTTGGACTTGGAGTCCCGGGGGGCGTCCGCCGGAGGCCCAGCCGAGGAGAAGGAGGCCATGGCCACCTGGCTGGGAGAAGCGGCACAGCACATGTCCATTTTCACCTTCTCCTTCCGGAAGCCTGAGAAGCGCTGGGCCCTGGGGTTACCGGAGAAGAGCCTGTAGCCTCCGCCCCGGGTGCAGGCCGAGCCCTTTTCACCTTTCGTGGCTCCTGATGCCGCGCCGTTCTCAGCCTGGGTCTGCTTCCCGGGGCCCGGGGCTCCAGGCGGCTGGTCCCCCCCTGCCTGGCTCTGCTGTGGGCCACCGGGGGAGAACATGTCCCCCAGGTCCAGAGTCCCTTTTGCAGATCTCAACTGCTTGGCCAGAGAGGAGATGTCTGGGTTGTCAGGAGGGTCCAGAGACGATGCTGTGAGGGACGGCGGGGCGGTGGCCACCTTTGGTCCTCCCTTCGAGTCCCATTTCGTGCTGCCAGGAGAGGCTGCTCTGGGGAGAGCAGCTGCGGTTTTTCTCCTGTGGACTGGGGATCCCTCAGGCTCCGGGTTCCCAGGGCCAGCATGGAGAGAGTCAGCACTGGGCGTCAGTGGCAGGGGCTGCTGCGACCACGGCCCCGACTTCAGGGCGGCCTGCTTGCCCTCGGGGCCCGGCAGCTGGGAGGACGCGGCTGCCACCTGGGCGTGGGAGAAGAGCCGCTGGGACTTGGTGATCATCTGGAACACCTGCATCTGCTCGTGGCTCACCAGAGACTCCTGCGACTTCAGGAAGAGCTGCCGGAAGAGCGGGGTGGTGTCTGACGGGAGCCCACCCGGTTTCTGGACGTCCTGCAGGCCGGGCTCCCTGGGGTTCTGCCACGGGAACGTGTCGCAGTCACACTGGCTCTTTCTGGAGGCCCAGTTGTCATCTTCCCCGCTGGCATGTCTGGGGTCACCCGAGGCCTCCCCAGGTGCCTTCAGGAGCGAGGGCGCGAAGGGCAGCACGTCCTCCAGACTGAGGCCCGAGCTGGGGGAGGGCTCCCTGCTGGGGGAGGCGCTGTTGGGCCCGGGGCCGGATTCCGGGCCCTCCGGGGACTGCACCGCCGGGGCCTTGTGGACCACAAACACATTGTTCCCTTTGCTCTTGGGGCAGCCGGGCAGGTTCCGGTTCCGGAGCCACTGGAAGTTGTGGCTGGATGGCTGGGAACTGGAGGGGCCCGTCTGGCCTCGGAACAGAGGCAGGCAGGCAGGCAGGGGGCCGCCCTCAGGCCAGCCCTCCAGGGCAGACGGGAGCTGGAGCAGCCAAGGCTCTGGCTCGGATGGGTCGGGGCCACCATTCTCTGCTGCCCTTGAGTGGACGGCTGTGAACATGTCAGCGACAGGCTCCTTCTGCGGGGGACGCGGCTCCTCGGGAACCTCAGGGCCCAGGGCTCCTGGGGCTGCTGGGGTGCTCGCTGGGGTGCAGGAGGAGGACCCGGATGAGGGTGGGCAGGGACAGGCCGTGTTCCTCCCTTCGCTGCTGTCTGAAGGCCCTGCTGGGGCCGGGCAGGGAGAAGGGATCTTCTGGTGGACGATGCTGCTCACGATACAGCGCAGGAGGTCCCGGTTGGGCAAGAGGGAGCCAGGGGACCTGGCCTCTGGGGGCATCAGGGACCGCAGGCCACTGGGAGCGGGCGGGCCGGCCACCTCCTGGGCGTGGGGGGAGTCCCCGCAGGCCTCCTCCTCCGCGGGCGCTTCCTTCAGGATGCACAGGCCGTGCTGCACCTCGTAGTGCCGGCGCAGCGAGCGGTAGTCGCAGTAGCTCTTGCTGCAGCCCTGCTCGATGCACACGAAGGGCTTGGTCTTCTGGTGGGTGAGCATGTGCCCGGTCCTGGAGTCACACACGAGAAGGAAGTCAGCAGGCTCCACTAGGGCCTCCCACTGAGAGGACCCCAAGGGGGCCCCACGATTCGGAAACCGCCCTCAGCCCCCACTACAGGAGAAGCCGTCTGGGAAGGGTGCTCCTCTCCCTCACCTTGAAGTAAACCCCTTATCTGAAAAAAATCAGTGGAAGCCAGGCCAGAGTTCCCCAAAGTGGGTTCCCGAGGAACACCAGTCCTCCAGATTTGCTCCCTGGGGACTTGGGCTCAGCTGGCAAATAAGTTTTGAAAAAACATTATATGCTTCTGGGAGGATCACAGCGCACAGGAGCAAAATGTAAAAGCCACGCAGCAGATAGGGAAACATCTGTTTGACTTTCCACGTCTCAACCTTACTTGCCACAGAACCGTTTTTCCAAGGAGCCTCTCTGAGCAGCCCCGAGAACCAGAGCTCTGCAGGGTGCACAGGGGAGGTGCTAGCCGGGGACACCCTTCCTCTAACAGGAATGTTTGTGTCCCCTTGGGTTCCTCAGCGGTTCTCAACCTTCCTAATGCCGCGACCCTTTAATACAGTTCCTCATGTTGTGGTGACCCCCAACCATAAAATTATTTTCGTTGCTACTTCATAACTGTAATTTTGCTACTGTTATGAATCATAATGTAAATATCTGATATGCAGGATGTCTTTTCATTGTTCGAGACCCACAGGTTGAGAACTGCTGCAGGAGACAGCTACCCGGAACCCCCGCAGCAAAAAGAAAAAAGTCCAGACGCCCAATCAGAACACTTTCTGGAAAACAGACAAATGTGCCCACGATTTCTGCAAATACCAATGAATACAAATGTGTATTATGTTTATATCATAGTTATATCTACATGAATATATTATAAACATACACGAATGAGTAAACCACCCTCTGGGTTCCCCACAGTCCCTGTGGACAGTTGCAAATGTGGCCCGTGGGGCATGTGCAGGGAATAGCAACGTCCCTCCCGACAGGCCGGCCCCGGGGCTTCCCTCTGAGAGAAGCAGCGGAGAAGGAATCCGGAGACCCCATTTCTAGCCCAACTGTGACCAACCTGTGACATGAGCAAATTAACTTCCTTTCCTTTGGGTCCAAGTGGGCAAGAGGATAAAGGTAAAGATAAATGAATCAGCCCTGGGCAGTGTTCCCAATGGTTAGAGTGTTGGCCCGCACACTGAAAGGTCTCAGGTTCGATTCCCAGTGAAGGGCACGTACCTGGGTTATAGGTTTAATCCCCAGCCCTGGTTGGGGCGTGTGAGGCAGACAACCAATCTATGTGTCTCTCTCACATCACATCAATGCTTCTCTCTCTTTCTCTCTCTCCTTCTCCCTCCCTCCCTTCCACTCTCTAAAAATCAATGGGAAAATACCCTCAGAGGATTAACAACAACAACAAAAAATAAATTAATCAAAGCCTCCGGTAAGGGTTAGGAGTGCTGTACAAACGCAAGGGATGAACTTCCCACGTGCAACTCTCTCGTTTGAGAAAAGCCTGTCTTTCCTTCCTTACCAGCAAGAAAAGCTCATCACTTCCCACACATCAAGAACAAAGGAAATTCTGCCCCTAACTCTTATCATGGGCTTTCTTTTTAAAATCAATAATTAAAAAAAAAATCGAGTTCTAAAAAAAGAAAGGAGTTCAAAAAGAAAAACAAGAGTTAACACTTCATCGTCATGTTCTAGAAGCAGGCGTTTCGGACACCTCACGCCCAGTGTTATCCCAGCACATACTCCTCATGGCACACAGACCCGTCGTCCTGACACCCACCGTGGACTCCGAACGGTACTCGGGGGCTCAGCACTGCTTCAGGAGGGAGCCGCTATGTGTCTTTAAACCACCAGGGTCCCGGCTACACATGGCAGCAGCCACTTCCTCCCTGGTGTGAATCTGGGGGCTCCGAACAGTGACCCGTCCAGGGCAGTGCCAGCCCTGCCCCAGGCACTGGCAGTGTGAGAAGGGGGAGTCTGGGGCTCAGCACAGGTGACATCCATCTGGGGAACACGGAGGTGGGACCATCCAGGAGGGTGGGAAAAGCTGATCTGGGAGGGGATGGAGGAGATACAG